>NC_142934.1:97887414-97932414 GCF_046866305.1 Octopus bimaculoides | reverse complement strand
CCTATTCCCCTCTCAGATTCACACACTTATTGCAGTGGTCCTTCAGTTCTTCTAAGCCTTGTAAAAGAATTGGAAGGCTGGGCCTCTAACCAAGCCTTTCAAGATGCTCTTAAAGCCAGTAACTTTTCAGCATCCCTTCATGTACACACACACACACACACACATGTGGTGAATAGCCAACAGTATTGGAGAGCTTAAGGATTAAGGTTGTAGTTGAGAAAAACCTGGCTGACATGGAGGACTGAAAAACCATCTGAATGTTGGAAATGTGTTACCTGTATCATGATGATTCCCACCATGTATCAAAATGCCAACGACATGACTACTGTTCAAGGCTCTGTGCATACTGTAAAGGTTGTGGAGGCGTAATGGCCCAGTGGTTAGGGTAGCAGACTCGCGGTCATAGGATTGCGGTTTCAATTCCCAAGTCGGGCATTGTGAGTGTTTATTGAGCGAAAACACCTAAAGCTCCATGAGGTTCTGGCAGGGGATGGTGGCGAACCCTGCTGTATTCTTTCACCACAACTTTCTCTCACTCTTACTTCCTGTTTCTGTTGTGCCTGTAATTCAAAGGGTCAGCCTTGTCACACTGTGTCACGCTGAATATCCCCGAGAACTACGTTAAGGGTACACGTGTCTGTGGAGTGCTCAGCCACTTGCACGTTAATTTCACGAGCAGGCTGTTCCGTTGATCGGATCAACTGGAACTCTCGTCGTCGTAAGCGACGGAGTGCCAACAACTGTAAAGGTTGTAAGATTTGATATGGACAGCTGCTCTGGAGACCATGAAGCTGTGACCAGCATGAAGGGACACAGTAGGCATTCTGACTGTGTGAACATGATGGGAATTCATCCAATAATTGATGAACAAGGCTTCAGGCTCAATTCAGACAACTATGTGTAGCCGCCTGAAAATGTAGTCAATCCCTGGCTGGAGAGGATTGCTGCTGGAAGGTCATGTGTGGCAACAGGTCTCAGCTCTTTGCCATACCTCTGGAAAGAGTCAGAAGTGGTTGTTGGAGAAATCCTACGAGTTCACCAGCCCCAATTTCTGGCCTCCTAATTCCCCCGATTGCAATCTCGTGGATTATTGTGTGGAGCACAGTTAGGAAAGGTACCATAAATGATGATGAAGATGACACTTTTCTAAATGCTGAAGCATTTGTATGAAGTGTCTAAAAATCTTAAATTATATCTTAATAAGTTTACATCTGGTGTGATAATTCATTTGAGAACTACGGTATCAAGGGAATGAAAGACAGATCTCCTTTTGGTTAAAGTAATATTCCAAACAGATTTGATATAACATTCTTGATGGCTAGATGAACTGGCTAAATAGATGAAAGATAAATCTCTTCTTAGTTAAGGTACCAGTCTATCACAGGTAATATCACTCAGATGATCTGCTAGCTATTCTCAACAGCCCTGTGATGTGAATCAAGAGTCTGTCCTCCAATAACACAAAATGCTTGCAGTAGATTCAAACTCAGAGCTCAGTAAGGCCAGTAGAATATGTTTCTGGGACTTGTGTGTGCGTGTGAGATAGATAAATAAATAGATAGATAGCGAGAGAGAGTGAGAGAGAGAGAGAGAGAGAGAGAGAGAGAGAGAGAGATAGAGAGAGAGAGAGAGAGAGAGAGATGCTGGTATTTATTTGTCAAATATAGGCCACATTGTCACATGGACTGTATTAGACAAATAGATGCCTGTAGCTCAAGTGATCTCACACCATTAGGTTCTACACTCTTCATGGAAATTGAACTTGTTCACTTAATTGCCTTATAGATCCTCATTGACTTCCTCAGATTTCAGAGTTTATTCTAAGAATAGCTAGCTCATTACCTTACTCACTGGGTCAAATTACATTTTAAATAGAAGAATGTCTCTTGCTGTTTTCCTAAGCGTCTTGGTTGGGATTTCGTGGAGGTGTCTTCACTTGATTTGCGTCGGGCATGATGCCAGACATACCACACACATCCTGTTGCATATAAGATTGGTGTGGCAGCATTCTATGATTATGGCTTTCTAACATAATTATATCTACAGTCACTTCTTCCTTCCGGAATACCTTTGGAATTAACACCTGATTCATCCTTAAAGCTTAAGCTGCATTAACAAGATTAATTTAGGTTCTCATCTGTAGTCACTGATTGGAGAAAATTAGAAATCAATTGCAGTACTTTATGGATCATGGAAGGATAAAAGGCAAAGTTGATTTCAAAATGTAACAAGCTGGAACTAAATCCTTCAAGGCATTGTGTTTGACCTTCTCAGTTCTGGCATTGAAAGTTATTGTGTTAATTTTGAATTAATATATCATTTGTCCTAATTCACACAGACACACCTTTTCAAGACATAAAAATGAGTCAATGGAAAGATCTCAATACTATTTCCTTGCCTGTCATGAACAGCAGGCAAATCTTTCTCAAAACACACCTTACAGCCATTTAAAATTATAGGAAAACATATTGCATAATGTAATTCTAGATATACAATACGTGACAAAAAAGTAGGAAGGGTTGGCTGCCACTAGTATACCTTTGATTATAAAAGTCTGTTTGATCAGAATTGACTTGAAACTAAGCATACAACATACCAGGAAATCATATAAAAGAAAAAGAAACAAAGAACAATGGATATAAAATAAGTGTATCAGCATCAGTGAGAATTTGACATGGTGGAAAAATTGTAGCTTAACATCACTAACCACACCAACAAAATTAATAATAATAATAATCCTGTCTACTAAAGACACAAGGCTAGAAAATTTTTTGAGGGTGGGGACTAGTCGATTGCATTGACTCCCAGTGTTTCACTGGTACTTAATTTATCGACCCCAAAAGGATGAAAGGCAAAGTTGATGTCAGAGGAATTTGAACCCAGCACATAGAGACAGACAAAATCCTTAATAGCATTTTGTTCAGCGTGCTAATTATAATAATAATAATAATAATAATAATAATAATAATAATAACAATAATCTTTCTTCCCCATTTTCTCTATCATATGACTTTGCAAATGGACAATTTAGTGTGTTTATTTTAATGGCCTACCATTAGAAACCAACTGCAGTACTTTACGGATCATGGAAGGATGAAAGGCAAAGTTGATTTCAAAATGTAACAATCCGGAATTAAATCCTTCAAGGCATTGTGTTTGGCCTTCTCACAGTTCTGGCATTGGAAGTTATTGTGTCAATTTTGAATTAATATATCATATGTTCTAATTCACACAGACACACCTTTTAAAGACACATAAAGACGAGTCAATGAAAAGAGCTTAACATGATTTCCTTGCCTGTCATAAACAGCAGGCAAATCTTTCTCAAAACATACCTTACAGCCACTTAAAATTATAGTTTCTCTGCCCTAGGTGTCAGGAAGACACTCGGCAAGAAATGGAAACAGAATAGAAAGAAGATGATAATGAAAACAATAATAATAATAACAAGAGCACTCAGAGAGCATAGACCTCCACCAAGGCAACACCAACGCCTTCTCAAGGATTAGCTGGAGATGATTTTTAAAATAAGAATATCTGAAATAAACTCGACTGCTCTCACAAACGAGAATACTAAAAATGAACCTGACCACACTCAAAAAATTAAGTAAAAAAAGAAAACAGAAAAATAATCCAGAATCCTTGTCTGGTACCAGATTGATCCCAAAATATAATCAGTTTGCGTCAGTCATGAGGCCAAACATCCCTGAAAGTTTCATCCGAATCCATCTAGTGGTTCTTGAGATAACTTGTCCACGGACAAACAAACACAACTGAAAACAATACTTCCACCTTCATTAAGGTGGCGGTAATAATAATAATTGTTTCAAATTTTGGCACAATTGTTTAGGAGGAGTGGGTTAGTTGATTACATTGACCCCAGTACTAGACTGGTGCTTTATTTTATCAACCCTGAAATAATAACACATCTTCCTTTAGATACTAATAATAATTTTTGATAAAAGGTACAAAACTGTACATGTTTAAGGGAGAGGATACAGTCCCTATTAGTCACTCCAAGTATTTGACTGGTCTTATTTTATTAACTCTGGAACAATGTAAGACAAATTTGACCTCAGGAAGATTTTGACTCAAAATCATGCAATGATTTTGAAGACCAGTGAGGTCAATGAGAAATCAATATCTTCTTGAATGATTGCAAATCAAGAGGTGCAAGAAAAAACACAAGCAAGTTTAGGATCACAGAGGGCCAATGTTTTGTGGAGAAAGGATTGGGTATAGCTGATGGTATGGTGGAAGACACAATATGAGTAAGAAAAGCAGGAGGAAGAGGAGAGATGAGTAAGCACGGCATGCTTGAGTGATAGTGGCACAAGATCAGCCATCATGTTTCAAAGAGCAGAGGCCATTGTAGTAGCAGTAGAAAGACAAAGAGATAACACAGCATGGTTGGAGGTTGAAGTAAGCGGGACAGCAATTTCATGCTAACATGTTTGTTTGGTTAGGGATGCAACAGGGGAACAAAATAATGGTAACTATCACAACCACCATTCTAGCAAGGATAAAAACAATCATGATTACTCATACTATCACCATAACAACCAGATAATTATACTAAACTCCTCTACCACAACAATCACTACTACTACTACTACTACTGCTGCTACTGCCATCACAAGTATACCACTACTAACCCAATGAAAAATAAGCACTACTACTACTACTACTACTACTACTACTACTACTGCTGCTGCTGCTGCTGCTGCTAACATAAGTATATTACTACAACCCCAATGACAAATAAACATCAACCCCACTACTACTGCTGCTGCTGACTACAAGAAATAACCACTACAACTGCTACTACCACACCACAACAAGGACAACAACCACTACTATCATAAAAAAACAACTGTTATTATAATAATTGTTTACTACTGGCACCAACACCTCAATACCACTGCTACCACCACTGCCATCACAACAACACAGTAACCAACTCTGATCAAGAAGCTGATATATATTTACTTTTGTCAGTAAAATAACTGGTTCCGTGCACTTGGCCTGATTTTGCCCACCTTGCCAGAACTGTAATTAGAACACTGGAAACAATGGAGCAACAAAACAAGACAAAAATGGTACGAGAAGTCCCCCACTACGTGCCACACCAAACACCACTCAATTAGTGAACAGAATACTTTGGGATTAAATACCTGGCTCTGGAAATCTTCCAGAGCTGGTTAGAATTAAACAGATCGGGAATCTTTGTCAGCATTACTTTTGTTTTTAAATTTATATTGTACATTTATACTGCAATTGGTGGGGGCAATAGTTAGATGAATGCTTCAACTTACTGAGTTTATTCAACCATTCACCCTCTTCACCCTCAGCTGGCTAAATTCTATCGGCTGGAAGCAAGCTAAACATCTGAAATATTTGCTTTCTCAATTGCTGACCAGAAACTATTGCTCTTCACATAATCATATATAAATATCATCTTCGTCAACATCATGGTCATAATGATGACATCATAATTTTACATTTATTTTATCATGTTTGCATATGTTGAATGGAACTTTTGCAGCACAGTGTCTCACTCTTTGCCATGATCCCTTGTCAAATCTTTTGTGCCATGATCCTTTGTGAGTATCTCACAAATCCTTTGTGAGTCTCAGCAAGCCAACACAACACAGATTTATAGCTGTTTGCTTATTCATTCATTTATTTATTTGCTGGGCCTGCAAAGATGGAACAGACAGTGCCCTTGATCTTTGCAGGAATTCCAAGACCTGTTAGACAGATGCTGTGAATGGTCTTCTTGAATCATTGCAAGTCAATACCTGCGTGAAAACACTGGTGGAGAGTGACTTTCAAAGGGTCGATGTTCTGGGAAGGAAGTAGTGGTTAGTGTGGATGGGTTCTGGTGAGGGATTAGAGTAGCAGTTGGACACAACATGGGTGATGGAAGGAGGAGAGACATTTGAATTGGAAACACATGAGTAGAACAGCATGAGCTCAGCCAGATCCAAGGAACAGAAGTTGTTATAGCTGTGGTAGAAAAGGCAGAGAAAAGACCGTATATACTACTTATGGCCCAGGGGCTGGAGCATGTCTGTGAGTAATTTTATGCTAATCATTTGAGTGGCTCTTGTCTAAATGTGATGAAGCATGTCCATGTGTGCAGCAGCAGCAACAGCAACACTGTTCCTGGTGAGGGGTCACTACTCCATTGCAGACCTCACATAAGCTTTATAGAGTGTTACTGATTGTTGAGGAATGTAGTATCTTCTGGCTCTGAAGAGAAGAGTCAGTTGCGATGAAGTAATCCTAGCTTTGTTGAGGATATGCTTTTGCCAAGAGAGATCTTCTTTAATTGAAGCCCAACTTTTGAAGGGTTTTAGTTGAGTGTTTCTTATTTTTCAGGAGATATGTTGTGTGATGAAGTTTCCTTGAAAGGCTATTTGCTGTTGAATGAAGCAAGAGTGGCACATCTTCACTAGAAGATGCTTTCACAGTCTCTATTCATTGAATCTGTGAAGGTTTGATATAGATATCTAGGTTTCATGTGGATGATGCATGGTTGGGGCAGTTTAGGGAAGGATAAAGAGTAGCTTTATATATATATATAAGAATAGGTGTTGTTGGATAAGGCAGCAAGATTTCTCCAATGCTTATGTTTATTTATTTATTTATTTACCTATTTCTATAGTAATGATAATTTTTCAAAGTGGCAAATGAAAATACCTGCTGTTTAGTAGTTCATTTCGGAGTTAAAAAAATAAGTTTATGTAATTTTCACTGATAATGTTTACCATATTGTCTACAGCAATAATACAATGAGCAAAAGTGTTTATAGCCAATTTAAATTGTATAGAAGTTACTATGGAATCTTTGTTCAACAAATTATTGTCTTAGAAACCAACATTGTTCCATGATGTCACTAGAATTTGCGAAAGTCTATATAAATTTCTTGAAGACTCTTAAGTAAAAAATTTAATATAGCTCAAACGTCATTGACATATAAAAAAAAGCTAGTGGGGAAAAACTGGTTTCTGGGAAATATCAGAGTTGATAGAGTGAAAAACTGAAAGAGATTCATTAACACATGCCACAATACAATGATCTTAAAGGAAGCTACCAAACCAAAAGACACGTGGAGCACATAGAAGTGCAGGATTGATTGGATAATTGCATGTCAGACATGGTCAAAAGATTTGGTGTTGAGAGTGACAACGCTGCTCTTACTGACATAGGAGAGTAGGGAAATAGTGGATTTGGTTTTATGGAAGCCATGATAATGGTCATTATGGAGGAAAAAAGAGATTTAAAGTGTTGGAAGATGTCATTGCTAATGGTTATCTCCATTACCTTAGAGATACTAGAAGTGGGGGTGATAGAATAATAATTGATAAGATTGGAGAGGTTGTTTTCTTGGGAATGTAATATATTTCCAAACATTAGGATATATCCCAGAAAAGAGAGAATGAAAGTTTAGTAAGTACAAGGGCTGACTCTGGGGTACATTATTTGAGGGTAATAGAAAGCTATGGTGGTCTTGTTGGGTTGAGGTGACCAGACATTCTGTAATATATTCAAGATGAGATGTCAAGATGAAGGTGTGTGTGTGTATGTGTGTGTGTTACATCAGTTACTCCTAACAATTTGCACACATGCTAATGTTTCTACTACACATATTAACATCTGATAGAAAAAGAATGATACTCATCTAAATAGTAAAGACTCACTAACAGATACCAACCAGTGGCTCATACACATTGCTTCAACTCTGTTTCCACTTCCATACTATAACATCTCCTACTCCTCTAAGCTAAACTAGCAAGGTATGTACTATGTCTACCCCAATCAAACACTATATACTTTTGTGTTAGCACCCAAATCTAAACACTTTTTTTCTTCCAATCCTTACTCCCCTAGAACTACACCCTCTGGAATTCTCATATTGTTCACATTTTTGCCTATAGGCAACACTCAGTGAAAGTCTAAGTACCACAATCTCTCGGGTTACATGTAAATCTCATAGCAACAACATTACCGAAACTGTATCAACCACACCAGTTTTGGCTAGTTTGGATACAGCATGGGTGCTGCTTCTCTTCCTCCAATACTTAACAAAGAAAAAGATTATTCAAACTTTGGTTATACTGATGTTTTAACAATCTTCCTCCTCACATTTTTTTTTAACTGACTGGCAGACTTTACTTTCTATTGTATTCAAGAAAGTGTGTGCAAACACTGAATATATATATATATGCACAACACTGGACAATGCTGTGTAAATATTTTCAAACATTGTTGAATTTTATTGGGTAAATATTTTACTATGTTGTGTAAATATTTTCCAATCTTGTGTAAACACTGTCCAGTATCAGGTAAAGTAATTGTTTCTTACATAAGCACAGGTGATGAATAAAATTGATTAAATTTATCCTAGTATCTCACTGGTATTTTTTTTACTGAGCTTTACCCCACCCCATGGGATAAAAAATACTGTCTCTACAGGTACTGAATAAAGAATACCATGGAACAAAACCAAACACATTAAAAGGTACTTCATTTGGTGTTCTGCTGTTTCTGCCATACTACTGTCTTTAACCCTTTAGCATTCAGATTACTGTGAAATATAATGCTTATTTAATCAGATTATTTTGAGATTTTGATATGACTGTTTATTTTTAAGCTGACGTTGCAAGGTGGGTGTGAAAGGCTTGAGCAGGCCAGTTTGTACAATAAAAGAGGTAAATTATTTTAGCTGGCTATGGCCGGTTTAAATGCTAAAGGGTTAATGTGAAGTTATCCAAAGGGTACTTCAAGGGTATTCCACTTAATTTCAAAGCTGTTTTCAAGGTGTTTTTCAATTTGATCCCAAATATTGATAGAATCATTGAGTTAACCTAGTGAGAGCACTAAGCAGCAACAACGCCCACTATCCCAAAATTACTATAAAGATTAACGCAATCATATTATATGCTATTAAAGAGAAATAGATCTACCAGTATATATATATATATATATCATCATCATCATCGTTTAACGTCCGCTTTCCATGCTAGCATGGGTTGGACGATTTGACTGAGGACTGGTGAAACCAGATGGCTACACCAGGCTCCAATCTGATCTGGCAGAGTTTCTACAGCTGGATGCCCTTCCTAACGCCAACCACTCCGAGTGTGTAGTGGGTGCTTTTACGTGCCACCGGCAGGAAGGCCAGTCAGGCGGTACTGGCAACGGCCACGCTCAAAATGGTGTATTTCATGTGCCACCCGCACAAGGGCCATTGGCAACGATCTCACTCGAAAGTCCTTACACATGCTGCGGGCACAAGTGCCAGAAAGGCGACACTGGGCACAGGTGCCATCACCTGTGCCCATATATATATCTATATATATATATATATATATATATATATATATATATATATGCAGCCAACCAAGGAGACTCTAGATCAGTGGTTCTTAACTGGGGTCCATATAAGATTTTGTTAGAATTCATCACCAACAAATTGGTTATACTTCTATAATACACAAAATATTCTAACAATTATTTTCTTACAATTCCTAATAATATTTAATTATAAAAATCTAATAGGATTTTTTAAACATCAAATGGTTATGAGGGTCCACTTGAGTAAAATAAGAATCAAAGGAGTCCATAGACGAAAAATGGTTGAAAACCACTGCTCTTGATACAGCAGCTGATTCTCCATCAAATCTGATTTTACCATATTGAATAAAAGAAATATACATTTGATAAGGTAATCCAAGCCATAAATTAGAAAGAAAACAAAAAAAAACAGGACCGTTATGGATGGAATGTTTTTGATTACAAGCTTGATCAATCAGAATTGTCCTGTGGTTAAACAACAGTACATAATGCTCTGCAATCTCCCCATCCATCCACATACATCTAACCACAACATTAACAGAACTAATTTGTTATTCAAACATTTACAGAAGCACCACGTTATGCCAACAAAGCATGAAACATTAACATAACCTTAGAATTACACAACAATAACAATGGTTAAATCAACAGAAAAGAAATACCAGGTTATCCTAACATCGCATTAAAATATCCTCCCACCACCGTCACCACTGAATAAGACACGTGTATCTTTTTCAAGAGGTAAGGGATTACATTTGATTCTATCAACTGAATTAACAGCTGATATGTTTTTTTTTTTTTGTTTTAGAGAAAGAGACAAGCAAAGTTAACAGCTTTGAAGCATAAAACTGGAAATGTGTTATTATTCATTGTTCTAACAAGTATTCTACAAGGGGGTGCTGAAAAGTTCCTGGCTTTAAGGGTGTTGCAAAAGGCCTAGCTGGAGGCCCAAACTTTCAAGTTCATTTACAGTGTGTGTGTGTGTGTGTGTGTGTGTGAAGGGTGTATTAAGAAGTTCAATTATATATATTTGAGTCTGGTGAGTTGCCTATACTGCTAAGCACTTTATAGGTGCAAAACCAATGGTCATTCTATGACTAGCCAGAACTTTTGACTTCCTAAAAAATACATTACTGCTCTAATGCTTCTTTTTTGGATATATGAACTACTGATGATATATATCATCATCATCATCGTTTAACGTCCGCTTTCCATGCTAGCATGGGTTGGAAGATTTGACTGAGGACTGGTGAAACCGGATGGCAACACCAGACTCCAGTCTAATTTGGCAGAGTTTCTACAGCTGGATGCCCTTCCTAACGCCAACCACTCAGAGAGTGTAGTGGGTGCTTTTACGTGTCACCCGCACGAAAACGGCCACGCTCGAAATGGTGTCTTTTATGTGCCACCCGCACAAGCCAGTCCAGGGGCACTGGCAACGATCTTACTTGGCTTGCCGGGTCTTCTCACGCACAGCACATTTCCAAAGGTCTCGGTCAGTAGTCATCGCCTCGGTGAGGCCCAATGTACGAAGGTCTTGCCTCACCACCTCAGCCCAGGTCTTCCTGGGCCTACCTCTTCCACGGGTTCCCTCAACTGTTAGGGTGTGGCACTTTTTCACGCAGCTATCCTCATCCATTCTCACCACATGTCCATACCAGCGCAATCGTCTCTCTTGCACGCCACAACTGATGCTTCTAATGTTCAGCTTTTCTCGCAAGATACTTACACTCTGACGGGTATTCACATTGACATTACACATCCAACGGAGCATACTGGCTTCATTCCTTGCGAGCTTACGTATGTCCTCAGCAGTTACAGCCCATGTTTCACTGCCATGTAGCATGGCTGTTTGTACGCATGCGTCATACAGTCTGCCTTTTACTCTGAGTGAGAGTCCCTTTGTCGCCAGCAGGGGTAAGAGCTCTCTAAACTTTGCCCAGGCTATTCTTATTCTAGCAGCTACACTTTCAGCGCACCCACCCCCACTACTAACTTGGTCGCCCAGATAGCGGAAGCTATCGACTACCTCTAGTTTTTCACCCTGGAATGAGATAGAAGTTGTTTCCTGTTTGTTTACAGTCTTTATTGCACCTGAACATCTGCCACAAACAAAAACTAACTTGCTAGTTAACCTGCCTTTGATGTTGCTGCACCTCTTATGTGTCCATAGCTTGCACCGGGTACATCTTATAGAGTTACTACCTACTCCTTTTCTACATACTGAGCAGGGCCATCTACCTGAAGGGGTTTGTGTTTTATCTACCTTCCTACCTATTAGGATTTTGGTTTTAGCTAGGTTGACTCTAAGGCCCTTCAATTCTAGACCTTGCTTCCACACCTGAAACTTTTCCTCTAGTTCTGATAGTGACTCCGCAATTAGGGCAAGGTCATCAGCATAGAGGAGCTCCCAGCGGCAACCTGTCTTGAACTCCTCTGTGATTGCCTGGAGGACTATGATAAATAAGAGGGGGCTGAGGACGGAACCTTGGTGGACCCCTACCTCTACCCGGAATTCATTGCTGTACTCATTTCCAACCCTCACCTTACTGGCAGCATCTCTGTACATGGCTCGCACAGCTCTCACTAACCATTCTTCTATCCCAAGTTTCCTCATTGACCACCAGATAAGGGATCGGGGGACCCTGTCAAAGGCTGATCTAACAGCTTGATGCTTCTGTAATTATTTGTATCTAAAGCGTCACCTTTACCTTTGTAGCAGTTGACTATGATGCTGCTACACCAGTCATTGAGTATGACTCCTTCGTGTATCACCTGGTTCGTAATACGGGTGACTAGGCTATAGCCAACACTGCCAGATATTTTGAGCATCTCTGCAGTGATTCCTGATGGGCCAGGGGCTTTCCCGGTCTTCATACTCTTAATTGCTTTATCTACCCTGGTACTATCAACTCGGATAGCTGGTCCCTCTATTGGGTCGACATACGGCAGGCTCTCTTTCTCCCATTCATTCTCTTTATTAAGCAATCTATCGTAGTGGCATCTCCAGACCTCTTTCTTTGCATCCTCATTTAATGCAAGCGTACCATCATCCATGCGAACACATTTCTCTCCTACAACATCACTATTCTCTCTCCTACACTGTCTTGCAACACGAAATACCTTGAGTCTTTGGTCCTCACGGCGCAGAACATTGGCAAATCTTTCCTTATCTGCTTCCCCTCTGGCTAAATAAACCTGTCGCCTAGCCTCCCTTCTGGCACATTGGTACAATTCCCTGCTACCACCGTTCTTCCAGTCCTTCCAAGCCTGTTTCTTTTGTCTAATAGCCCTGTCTACCTCCTTGTTCCACCACCACGTTACTCTGGGTCGGGAGGGGACCTTACACCACCCACAAATCTGGTCGGTGGCTTTCAACAGGTTGTCCCGCAGAAATCTCCAATTGTCTTCCACGTTGTATGATGCTATATCCCCTTCTATTTCGTTAAATGCTTCAAGTAACTTGTCTCTAAGTCTCTGTCCGTTTGCAGGGTCTTTAAGCTTCCACATCCTTCTCCTCCAAGCCTGTCTAATTCTGGGCACCCATTTTGCCTTGATCCCAAAGTCGCTAACTACTAATCTATGTTGTGGGGTACATTCTTCGCCAGGGTAGGTTTTGGCATTTATAAGCCGCCCTCTTTCCCTAATATATATATATATATATATATATAGTGAAGGCGCATGGCTCAGTGGTGTTAGAGCGTCAAGCTTACAGCCGTGTGGTTGAATCCTGGACCGGGCTGCTTGTGTTCTTGAGCAAAACACTTTATTTCGTGTTGCTCCTGTTCACTCAGCTGTAGAAATGAGTTGCAACATCACTGGTGCCAAGCTGTATCAGACTTTGCCTTTCCCTTGGATGGCATTGGTGGCGTGGAGAGGGGAGACCGGTATGCATGGGCGACTGCTGGTCTTCCATAAACAACCTTGCTCGGACTTGTGCCTGGGAGAGTAACTTCCTAGGTGCAATCCCATGGTCATTCGTGACCGATGGGGGTCTCCGAAATATATATATATATGTTAAATACAAATTACGACAAACGTAGGATTTTCGAGCGAGATCATTGCCAGTGCCCCTGGACTGGCTTGTGCGGGTGGCACATAAAAGACACCATTTCGAGCGTGGCCGTTTTCGTGCGGGTGACACGTAAAAGCACCCACTACACTCTCTGAGTGGTTGGCGTTAGGAAGGGCATCCAGCTGTAGAAACTCTGCCAAATCAGACTGGAGCCTGGTGTTGCCATCCGGTTTCACCAGTCCTCAGTCAAATCGTCCAACCCATGCTAGCATGGAAAGCGGACGTTAAACGATGATGATGATGATGATGATGTAAATAAACAAGCGAAGCTTGCTTTTAGAAGCGTTGAGATGTCTTTTTTATAGAAAGTTAAAGAAGTGATGTTTAAATTCTCAATCGCAGAATAATGCTAATAATATAGCCTGAACAGGATAAACTATCCCTATTTTGCAGAGAAAAGTGTAGGTGGCCAGCTGTGGTCCACAGCTAGTCACCTTTAACTTTATATATATATATATATATATATATATATATACGAAAGGGTGCTCGAAAGTTCCTGGCTTTAAGAATGTCGCAATAGTCCTGATTTTACAGAGCTTAGAAAAACTGAAGGACCACTGCAATAAGTGTGTGAATCTGAGAAGGGAATATGTTGAATAAAATCATAATTAACTGATCCTCCTGTATTTTCTTTTACCCAAAGCCAGGAACTTTTCCATACCCCTTCTACAAAGCTAGCATGGGTTGAACAGGTCTGCAATAAAAGATACCTCTCATACCTACTCTACAAAGCCAATCTAAAAATAAACAATCACATCATCAAAATCTCAAAGCTATGAGGTAATGCAGGATTAATACAAAACAATTGAATAAATAAGCATTATATTTGATAGAGTAATCTGAATGCTAAAGGGTTAATATTACCATGTTGTTTAAGGTGGGCAAGCTAACAGAATGGTTAACATGTTGGCCAAAATGCTTAGTGGCATTTCATCCATCTGTATGTTCCGAGTTTAAATTCTGCTGGGGTCAACTTTGCCTTTCATCCTTTCAAGGTTGATAAAATAAACACCAGTTGAACACTGGGGAGATGTAATCAAATTACCCCATCCCCTGAAATTGCTGGCCTTGTGCCAAAATTTGAAACTAATATTACTATTTTGGACCACACATTTTATGTAGAGATCATACTAACAGAGAAATCTCTTTTCGAGGAAAGCCATTTTCAACTTGATTTAAAAAAATTTTTTAAACACTCTACTATAATTTCACAATGATATTCTGCACTAATTAAGCTATCTAGGTAACAGAAACCACCTACACCTTCAAGCAAGCTTTCTGAGTAATTCTTTGAGATTTAATTTCATAGCTGCCCTACAACTAACTACTTGGGTACTTGCTGAAATTCTTATTTCTCCTGTTAATCTGCCAGAAATTCCATACACTTTTGAGTATGAAGTGCTCTGAATGGTGCACACATCATTAAGTTCTTTCACACAGAGCAACCAGATGTTATTCCAATTTTGTAACTTGTTACTATTACTAACTTTTTATACATGAGAATGTATAGTAGCTGAAGCTGTTCACAGGATATATTGATTAAAATTTGTGCATAGAAGATTTATAGTGATCACTGTTTATACCACAAATGCTATTAACACCACACTTGATATTTCACAGTATGTAAAATAGTATCTTACATTACTAAGTCAAAACACAGCTGGAAAGAGTGACAATCTTAATTTCCTCACCTCCCTGGTATTTGATGGTTACTTCATGTTACGTAAGTTGTCAGTTGATGATACATGCATATACCGGTCTCTGCATGTGTCTATATTTATTTATATACACACATGTTAATAATTGATTATAATAGTGTAATAACTCATGTTCTGAAAAAGAATTGAACTAATAAACTATAAACTTTAATGTGACAGCTTTTCTTTTGTACAACACTGCATTTCTAATAAATAATACTAGATAAGTCGGGTTCTATAGTGTAATGGTTAGCACTCTGGACTCTGAATCCAGCAATCTGAGTTCAAATGTCAGTAGAACCTGAATTCTTTACTCTTTCAAAAGTGGTGCCCCAGTATGACCACAACATTAAAGATGAAACAAGTTAAAGAGTTATACCAGTTATATACAGTTGGATGGCAATATAGGCTCTGGCAGGGCTGTGTTGTTAAGAATTATACTTTGCAACCACATAGTCCAGCATTCAATCCATTTGTGTAGGACCTTTGATAAATGTTTCATATCACAGCTTTAGTTTAACCAACGTTTTGCAGGTGAAATTTTAGAAACTGTGGATGCCCATGGATACCCACTGAAAACTGTATCTTCCAATGAGAAATGTTATTATCATTGAGAAAATTGAGAAATATAAACCTGTACTTTTGAAAGAGAATTTAATAGGGTGCTACTACTTCTGCTCAAGTTGCACTCTTGCCATCATAACTGTTCATTGGAAACCTGTAACCACAAAATACAATATAAAATAAATCATATACAGGTTATGATGACATGTAAAACTTACTGGGCTATTTATGTCGAGGATAAGTAACTAAAAGAGTTGTAGCACAACTCATTAGTAAGAAAATTAGATGAGATACAGTTCAGGTTTCTGCAATAATAGAGTACCACTAATACTTCATTCCTATTGAGAGATGTACAAGAAGTTCTTAGCAATGAGCAAGCCACTAAGCCCCTAAGCCTAGCTTTTGTTGATTTGGAGAAGGTCTCTAATAAGATATCATGCTCTGTAGCCTGGTGGTCATTAAAAAACAATGTAAACGAATGGCTTGTAAGAGCCATGTGATCTATGCTTATTTCTGTCTATTATAATTCTCCAGGGCATAACAAAGTTTAAAACCAGTTAATGGTGGGAACTTCTGTTTGTCAACAATGTAGTTTCTATAACTGAATCTGTTGCAAACCAATAAAATCTCCAAATTTGGAAGCAAAAATCTAGACTCAAGAAATCAAAAACTCAATGAAAATGAAAGCTTTAATTAAAAGCTGAAAAGGAGACAGAATTATACAGCCATTTAGAAGCAAATGTGAGTGTGTGTGAGACAGAATTGTATAGCCATTTAGAAGTGTGAGTGTGTACATGTACACACACACATGCAAAAATAAATTTTTTTAAATGAAGGAATACCATACAATGTATCCAATATTTAAACTAGGTGCACAAAAGATGCAAAGGTATCACAGGCAGGGTGGCAGAGGGTCTCATATGTAGCAAATTTGCTGGAGTAAACAACAGCTAGAGCACATACTCATAATCAATCATCATCGTTATGCTCACTCGTCCACACTTGCATAGATTAGAAGGAATTTGTTGAAGCAGATTTCCTATGGCTAGATGCTCTTCTTATCACCAATATTACTTTCCAAGCATGGTAATATTTCCTCACAGAGAGCTAATACCTCTGCCAGCAACAAAGAGGTTCTCTTTCTGAGTGAAGAGAGATTCCTTAACCCTTTCATTACTGTATTTATTTTGAGATGTTCTATGTTTCTTTCAATTACTTTAAATATAACAAAGAATTAAGTAAAATAACTTAGTTATCATTCAGCTAGTGTTAGGAACATAAATTGTGACTAAGGTTTGGTGGAAGATTTTAATTCAAAACTTATGCAAACAAGAAATTTGTACTCAGAGCCAGAGCCGGTTTCAGCTGGGTTGGTAACGAAAGTGTTAATGCTTGTGTACAAAGTATGATGCTATGTTGTAGAAAAGTATGGGCACTGAATACAGAAGATATTCAAAGGTTAGAATGAAATGAAACTAGCAGCCTTCACTGGATAGGTAATATTAGTGCACATGGATGACGGAACACAAATGAATTGAGAGAAAAGAATATAATAGGAAAAAGGTATAAAAGGAATCGGATGTCTGGTGCTAGGGAGAAAACTGAGTTGGTACAGATATGTTTTGTGCAAAGAAGTGTTAAAGTGATCTAAGTGATAAGACTCATTGAAGAGGAAAACTAAGGAAGACATAATAAGCAATGTAAGCCGATCTCATGAGGCTGAACTTCCTGAAGGAGAGAACAGGAGTGACACAAGTTATGAGATACTGTATTGGAGAAGACCCATTTAATCACGGCAAAAGGAATATAAAATCATATGTATATGTGTGTGTATCTATCTATCTATATATATATGAAATATATAGTTTTAGGGAAAATAACCAAGTTTCAAGAACTCGTCGATGAAAATCCACTATCACATATAGAAAAATTAACAATTAAAAGCACAATAAATGAGTATAATATAAAGTAAAGTAAATATCATAAGATAAATATAATTTTTATTATATTTATCTTATGATATTTACTTTACTTTATATTATACTCATTTATTGTGCTTTTAATTGTTAATTTTTCTATATGTGATAGTGGATTTTCATCGATGAGTTCTTGAAACTTGGTTATTTTCCCTAAAACTATATATTTTATATATATTTTATCTATAAAGCTTAATTTAATTTTTTATAAATTGATTTTAATTGAGTTTTTACCTGTAATTTTGGATTTTGTCCCTAATATTACTATATATATATATATATATATATATATATATATATAAGACAAAATACAAGCATTTTATTCTCCCATTATGCATTGCATAGAACATTATCTCTTCTGGTTGATAGTCATTGAATGAGGGTTTGAAACATAACATCTTGCCAGCTTTATTTAGACACACACCCTCATACATACAACAACTTAAAGTTGAAGTTTCTTTGTAGTTGTCTGATCAATTGGAAATCACATCTTTGTGTTTGTCTGTCTATGTAGATGGAACCTCTACATGGTTGCTTAATCTACTAGAAATAGCAGCCAAATCATCAGATCACGCTGAGAAATTTAATTAAATAACTTTGTCATTATTAAACAGGTGTTTGGAACATAAACTAACATGAAAGTTTGATAAAAGATTTTAATTAAGATAACTTTAACAAAAAACAAATTTGTATAATAGAACCAAGGAGGGGTTTGATAAGAAAAGGGTTAAAGGAAGCAAGGAAGTATTAAATAATGTGATACTAGACACACTGTCTGAATAAAAGATGGATAGTCATGAGTTTGGTGATCAGAGGTTCACTTAGTGTTAAACAAAAAGAAAAGTTTAGATACAGTCACAAAGGAGTCAAATGTTAGAAAATCTGAGCAAATTGTTTTCAAGACTGAAATGTAACTAAACATTATTCTGAAGAGTTATTAGCAGGATACCTACACAAAATAAGTTACTGTAATGAGAGTTGTCTTCCCTTAATTAATTCTATCAACTTAGAATTGCATTTGCTTGGGTATTTTACAATAGAGCCAAGAAATGAAGAATGTGATATGTGTGTCTACATCAACAACTAAATTAACACTTTGTCTACCAAGCCCACTTTGTACCATATTTTCTTTTGCATTAGCAACTATGCATTTTTAAATATAAGCCTTAATAAAGCATAAATAACTGCATTTTTTTTTTTCATATATTTATCAAAGACATTTCTTTCACTAGGACCTATCTCAGCTTCTGTTGATTCAAATTGAAAACCATCTAAGAAATAAACAGAAACATGTTCTGTACATTTTCTAAAATATGAATAATGTAGCCTGAACCACATTAATTTGAGGCCCCATAAAAAAAAATCACTATGAGGAGTCACCAGTGACTCCCATGATAGGCATATTGTACAATATTCATTTAATCCTGTAATGATTCCCAAATTATTCATTATACATACATGCCAAATGTGATGCTTTGCATCTCATGTGTGTGTGTATACTGTATATTATATACTTTTTTATTAAAGCTGTAAAACATTACAAACCAGTTTTGTGATGTTTTTGTAGCTTTAACAATAAAAAAGCATATTACTCTACCTTCAGTATTCGAGTACTGTTCTTTTCCAACATGTTTTGCATCTATGTACTTACTCATGTATGTGTGTATGTATATATACATTTTTGTATACACACACACACACACACACAAATAGCAAAGCACAAGGAAATTGTGATGGTTTAAGTTGATAAATAGTAATAGAAGAGTGTTCAAACAGTGGAATGAATTTTGTGTAATAAGAAACAAAAGAAGTCTTGAGTAGAAACCATTATCAGAGAACAATGAAACATTTGTTGGTATAATGAGAAACATTTAAATTCTCTTTATCAAGTCATAAAATTTATCCAACTATTTGAATTTAACATGGAACATACTTTTTTCCAACTGGAGAAAACTCTCCCTCAACTCCACCCAATGCCATCTATTTGGAGCTGGGCTTTGTTTAAAGAATTTGCCTTATCTGTCATGCTTGGCCTGCAGACTGGCAAGAGTTCTATTGGTTTACCAATTTATTTGTATATAAGCATATAAGGTACAAAGCATCACATTCTGTGTGTACAATAAATATGTTGGGGATCAATGCAAAATTAATAGAAAATATGATTATATTTTATTCTAAGTGCTGGTGCATACACAAGCATTACATATTCCTGTTCTTGCCTCTATTGCAGATAACCCAAGCAAATGAAATTCCTATGATGGAACACATACCAAAAGGCATTCCCCCAAAAGAATGGAAAGGTAGCATTGACTTTGGCAGGATTTGATCTCCTGAGTGTTGATAGTTATAACAATCACTGCAAACATTCAATCCAAAACCTTAATTCTTTGCCATTTAAATCAGCCATATCCAGTCAAAATAGTCTACCAGTTTTATGTTCAAACTGACCAGATCAATGATACAGTGAGCCATGAGGACAGGAGAGTGAGAAAAAAGCATAGTGCATGAAAGAGGAAATGTGAGGAAGAGAAGAGATATAGTTTGGTTTGTTGGGGAAGTGTGTGAAAAGTTTTGTTACATGTGGGTGATGTGTGTGTGTGTGTGTATTATAAAAATATATAAAAAGTGTGTGTTTGTGTCTGCATTATAAAACTTTCAAAAGTTGAAGTGTTGTACAACTTGTAAATTGAAAAAGGTTGAAAAAAGGCTTGGTCACTCAGTTAAATGCCAACCATTTTATGTTCTAGATATAAAGGTGTATGTGTAATTGGTTTTTACTTCAATAAACTTATTACAGCACGATAAAAAAGAATAGAATAAGATATGTGTATGCGTGTGTATACATATAATACATATATGTATGTATGTATGTATGTATAGTGATGATGCATGGCCTAGTGGTTATGGAGCTGCACTCATGATCACAAGATCAAGGTTTCGATTCCTAGACATGGTGATACATAGAGTTGGGCAAAACACTTTATCTCACATTGCTCTGCAATTACTTCAACATCTGACTATTGGCACACTGTGCACCTGTGTCGGCAATGCTGATTTGATGGAAGGAGCGAGCTAATGTACAACACAAACATCTGACCCCTATAAACAAATTATTAGTGCAGGTTGTTCACCAAGAAATCGCAGAATCCTCATTTGTTGTTTATGTCAGGAGAGATCATGATACATATATTATCCTGCTTAGGATGAAACTACTAGTCACTGAGGCATTCAGCTTCCAAATACGCACAATAAAATTGCAATTCCACAAATGTATAGAGCCCGCTTTTTCTTTGAGGTAGTTGCACCTAGTACGCTATACTTAGAAACAAAAACACACCCAATACAAATCAAAGCAGGTACACATTTTATGACATCAAAAAGTACTGGTTTTCCGCATATAGCATTTCAGAATGTTACATTGTTTTTTGCGTTGAATATATTGATTTCTCTTCCGATAAGCTGACTGGAAGTTTCTGGCCACATATCGGAAGAAACATCAATATTGTCTAGTGACGATATTCAATGCAAAATTGATAGTAACATTCTGTCATAACCTGTAATATATTGGTTGCCAACATAAATATCATATATATATATATATATATATATATATATATATATGTGTGTGTGTGCATGTGTATTATATATTTAAAGGGGTAGCAATTGATGAAACAAGTTCTTGAAACAAAGAAAGTGTTATTGCTTAGTTCAAGGTCAGCCCTGATTGAGTAGATTTATGATTAAAGCCATTTAAGCTGTGTCCAGTTCATTTCGTCTTCAAGGCATTGTGAAACAGGGGCCACATCAGCCAATATGTCATTTCTTGTTATTGGAGGTCAAGTGAAGTTGCAGTTTAGGGCAACTATCTTTCTATTTAAGCACATAGCAATCACTAATTATAAGTTGAAAGAAGTTAAATTTACATGTGTTTACAATGTATTTATATCCTTTAGAAATTACATTAGAGATTCCCATTCTGTGTAAATAGCTAAGATGTTGCAGACTGATAAATCAGGTGCCTTTCACATTAATTTCTGATTATAATTCTTTTCCCTTTGTAGTTAATCATTCTATGTATCTTATTTGAAACATCTGCACTATATATATATATATATATATATATATATAGTTTTATCTATAAATGTAAATAATTTAAACTTATAAAAAATTATGTACTTCTTTCATTCAATAAATGCCGCATAATTATCAAGATTTTATATTTAGAATTTCGGTTTATATTTTTCAAATTTTAAAAATATTTTATTTTTGCAGCACACTAATTGTAGCTACTGCAGAAGAAGTTCTCTTAGAGGTGGAAATTGGTGCTAACCTGAGTGAATGTTGACAGTAAAGTTAGTAACATACTAATGTAAATTCCATGTGTCAATTATTATGGATGGGTTTTAAATAAAAGTTCCATAGAAATCAAAGAACACAATTAGGTGGTCTATTTTATCTCACAAAGGAAAAAAGCTGTCATGATTGGTTATGTTAAGTAACATTTTATGTACTTGTAGGTAGGAAATACAATGATTTCTTGTTCACTTCTGTTCAGGAAATTTTGTGGAACAAATAAACAGGGAATATAGTAGTTTAAAAATGCATATATTGAAGTATTTTAATTTTTCTTTGGAAAACCAGACATCCGTAACGAGTCCTTATATTTTTGTAAAGAAAGCTAAGGTCACAAATGTAGAAACAAATACATATTGGATTGATATTTTTTCTTTTGCTGTCAAATTTATGAACCTGTAAAATACACAACTTAAACAGCATTTGAATACCTAGGTATTCTGAAAGGACACCTTTTGATCACTATAGCCCAGGTCAGCCCTGAACGAGCAGGCTATGCTCAGAGACGTTCAAACTATGATCGCCCTCATTTTCTTTCAGATTCTAGGTTCACATCATCAAATGCATTTTTTGTTGTTGTTAAAGGCTGTATCTGTTGAGTTGATAAACAGAAGAATTGGCTGATATTTCTATGACTGTACAACCCTTCTCAGGTCAGTGTCAGAAATTCAACAACCCCAAATACAAAGCCTTGACGTGATCGTTCAACCTGCTTGAAATAGAAGCCAACTTTCCTTCAAATCGAATTCAATTGTCTTAAAAAAAACAACACATTAGCTGGTGTAGTCAGGAGTGCACTATACATTGGAAAGATGCAGGATGACCATCACCAGAACACCTTTGATAAGGTTAAGCAGGTATCACTAAAGCCAAAAAGGATTAGCATAACACATACATAAATAAGATACTGCTTTCACATAGCAACATCTTTTGAATATACTTAGTTAATAGATTTAATGCAGAGAACCAACTGCTAATTAGTTTAGCTTTGCAAGAAATTTCAAAATCAAAATAATAATAATAATCCTTTCTACTAAAGGTACAAGGCCTGAAATTTGTGGGGAGGACAGTAGTCGATTACATCGACCCCAGTGTTACACTGGTACTTAATTTATCGACCCTGAAGGGATGAAAGGCAAAGTCGACCTCGGCGGAATTTGAACTCAGAATGTTGAGACAATAATAGTCCTTTCTACTATAGTCATAAAGTCTGAAATTTTGGGGGAAGGGTTAAGTCAATTACATCGACCCCGAAAGGAATAATAATAATTATTATTATAATTATGATACAACAGGAGGTTCCAACGACAAAATGCAATAGTTCAGTATAAATGCATTAAAAAAAAAATTTCGTTTGTCCCGTCAAAACAAAATTTTTTTAAAAACTTTCAACTCATTTTTACGAGTTTTCTCAATAAACATTGAGAAAAAGAAACTGAAAAAATACTACGACTTATTTAAATATATTTATTTGAAAGATAAATATTCAAAAGGCAAAAAGTGATGGGTAAAATAATAATGATGATGGTGATGATGTTATGATTTATTACATAAGAACGAATTGTTTATATGCATATATATATGTGTGTGTGTGAATATGTATGTTTGGGTCTTGCCGAAAGAGCAAGGAAATACAATAAATAATTTACTATAAAGCCTTGATTTTGTAGGGACTGGGTCGGGTATAGTCGATTGAACCAACTTCAGTACAAGACCGATTCTTACTTTATCAACTCCGAACCCCGAAGAAACGAAAGACAAGAACTGACGAGACTTGATTACTTAAAGCATGTCATTCCATCAACCTGATCTTTTTTTTCTTAGATTAACCCGAAGAAAAAGAATCTCAGCGAAGCAGAAACGCAAATCTGAGGCGTTCTAACTTTTCTTTGAAGACATTAGCAATATAAAGGTATTCAAAGTATCAAAATTATCTAATAAATAATGATGAAAAAGTAAAGTTGAAGCACCAGGCTTCAATTGTTTAACAGAAAATAAAATAATAATAATTAACATAAATTAAAAAATGATAAAAAAAACAAACAAAATAGGTGAGATGAGATGAAAGCATAATTATGAAACAGATCTATATATCACAAAAGTCCTCCTATAAAAAAAATTAATTAATGTAATTAAAACAGAGGAGTTTAAACGAGCTAAGTGTCTGTTAGCTGTATCAGATTAATTTCATAATGATAAAAACTTAAGAGAAGTTATTTTCATACTCAGGAATATTTTTTCAACTTACAGAAAGCTTCCTATATTCTTTCGCGTGTTTATATATTCGTGTATAGCTTTTTTTTTTCAACGTGATATCGTAAAAGTAATAATTAAATATCACCATTATGCTAGTGACATAACATTTGCATAAGAATTCAATGGGATCGCAGGCACAATAACAGCAAGTTTTGCTATTACACAGCAGCAAGTGACTCAAATGTAGAACTACAGTTCGATGTTACATCAAGGTGAGAGCACTTTCTCCAGATCAATAAATGAAGAGAGAGTTTACATCACAGTAAAAATTTTAGTCTGTAATTGAACTTTTTTTCTTCCTGTCACTTGTTTTGTTTTCTTTTTTTTTTCCCCAATTTATTTTACTTCTCTTTGCTGTCTGTTCATGATTCTTAGAAGAGCTGGTTCCTTCATTATCAGCATCAGTAAAATTGTCCAAACGCGTAGTTCTCCTACGGACAGCGAATTCACGTGTCGAGTGGACAAACGGGAATAAAGGAGAAATACTCACTCCAGGGTATATGAATGAATCAATCAGCGGTCAACAACTCCGATAGAATGCCAGGTTCATGCTTTGCACTCGTGGAAGTTTCTCATGGGTCCCTGAGTTAAATCAGAGAAAGATGATTGGAAAGAATAAGAGGATGCATTCGCCAGAGATGATTGATACAACATTTTCAGCTTCTCGCAATCAGCTTCGGTTAATGTTTCCAGCAAATCGTGCAAAGCATTTCGTCGGGTACGACACCTGGAGAACAATTTTGAATTATTATGGTCCGGAGATAACAGCTCTGGTGTAGAGTCGTCGGGAAAATTTATAGTTAACATTTCAGCAGATGGTGATAAGTTGGAAGAATCGACGTTGGGAGAAGAAATTAACTGGCAGCTAGAAGTCGATGAAGTTGCCGCTGTACAAATGTTTGTTAAACAACTTGGTCGATTAGCATCTCGGCAAAGGGGTAAGCTACTTCCACCAAGTCTTTCCTCCTGACTAATTTGCAGGGATAGTACTTTCGTAGTTTCTTTACAGCCTGCTGTGCCACGATTCGGCAAGTTTTCTGAACTCTGCGACAGTTCTTGATTCGTATTTTCGGTACATTGTCTCAGATCTTCAGTTTCAAACTCGTCCAAGTTGTCATCCGACATGCTATCCACTTCACCATCACTATTCGAATTAGATTCATTTGTGTGTAATAAAAAATCTCTGAATTTTTCGTGATCTTCTATATTTTCAAAGATATCAGCCATAGCATTTCGTCGCATTCTACGAGGGAAAGTTTCTAATAAAACCGACTCCCTTTCTTCTTGTTGTTCACCAGTCATTGTGTAATACGTAATAAAATCAGTTCGGTTAAAAAGTATCTTCGGTTCAATCCTGTTGATGTTTGAATGAAATAATTGAACAAGCTTTTGTTAGTTTGTTTGTATGGGAGAGATTTCTTAGCGTCAATACAGTACGAAGGCTTATGTAGCACTAGAACAGCTCACCTCAAGTAATTGTTAATAAAGCGTCAGTAAGAATACCAATCGATTAAAAGCTTCGACTACCGGTTATCAGCCAATCAAAACGCTCGTGTGCACCAGAAAACGTGACGTCAGCATAGAAGCGGGTTTTTCTCCCCACTTCGCCTCCCGTATTAACGGACTTCCTCTTTTTTTCTCAGTAGTTTTTATTTTATTCATGTGAAAAGAAAAAGAAAAAGAAATCACATTTTGACTGCGACCTCACCCATATCTTAGTGATTCTGTTTAGAAATTCACGCCTGAATGAAAAATTCTAAATAAAGTCTGCTGAGATGCAAACCAACAACAATACTAAGAAAGTGGTGGTACTGGTGGAAGGGAAAACCGAGAGAATACACGTGACCAGCTTAACTGACACATGTTTGACAAGCTCGTCATTAATTGCTCACCACCACCGGCTAACTAGGCAGTTTTCTCATTAGCTCGGTCTGGTCACGACGTTGGAATCAAGGTCAGGAAATCGCTGCCTGTTAGTGGTCTTAGGATGGATATTAGAACCAAACGTATATGCAAATATTTATACTTGTGTACCACATATACGGAAATGTTTACACACGCAGCATGTGAATATTTATTTATATACACATATGAACGAACACACACACACACATGGGTGCTCGCGATGTATTATAGATATGTTTTCATATAAATACAAACAATTCACTTTCTGTTGCAGACACGCATGCATTCACATATCTTTGTTAATTTTACGCATGTCATCTTAAAATAAAACCCAAAAGTGATATAGATGCACACGTACACATATCTATGCACGAATTTATGCATAAATTAAAATGCGTATAGATGCATACACGATAATTGTACACACACACACACACCGTATCTCTCTCTCTCTCTCTCCCTGTATTCCAATTTGAACGGTAAGTTAATGAATAAATAATGTGGTATATCTGAATAAGGCTGGCACACTACAGCAAGGTGTAGCCCTGGATATTTCCCGTTTAGCAGCAGAAAATACCGATACGCCAACGCTAGCTGCATGATAATGATTATTTGTTTATTGTCGATTTCATCGATCTCATTACTTGGTATGGCCATGGAAGGATTTGAACTCAGAAAGGAAATGGACATAACTTGATACAAGACTTTGGCAATTCTGCAAATCACCACCCTTGGCAGATGCACAACAATAATTTGTTGGTGTCAGGAATATTACTCGTACAAGTTTTGAGTAGAGGAACTGCAGTACTCATTAGTAATGCAAAGTACCCAATGTGATGCGTTATCGTCTGCGGGATCATACCCGTTCTAGGTATTTGCATAATATTGACTTCTTACATAGAAACAGTTTTATATTTATAAGTGGCGAATACGCATATTAGTGGCGGTAATTCTATGCCTTTTCCAAAAGGATGAACAGCATAAATGAAATTATCTACGAAGAATCGAAACCGAGCTATGACACCGGTTCACCACGAGCATATTTCCGCTGCATAAAAGTAAATATAATTATTTTTAGTATTGGCACAAGATCACATATTACGGGAAAGAGTGCTGCTGCTTTTAACCGGTACAGAATGAAAAGGGGTGGGGGTCTTATTTTATCGATCTCAGGAGGACGAAAAGCAGAGTTGGCAGTTCGTAATATGAACTCAGATCCTAAAAGCATTTTGCCCTGCATCCGAATATATATATATATATATACACACACACACACATACAATGATCAGGAGAACGAAAATTTTCCACATCTATAATTTTACTAAACAGTTATTTAAAGCATTCTTTCGTGGACCTACGTGGTCAGCTGGCATATAAAACCGATTTAAGGGGAAACACGGTAACTGCCAGGATTATATTATCCCTTGGAACTCCTTTATATATATATATATATATATATATATATATATATATATATATATATATATATATATATATATGCAAGGGTTTGAATATGCCTCACGTATATTTGAACTGGTAACAAATTTGTATTTATACACATCGCTGCTTAGCGTTGTCGCCCAGTGTGTACACACGATACACAATCGCACATTTCAAAAGTAAATAGACAACATAATTTTTGAAAGATTTCCAGAAACATAATAATATCATTTGATCAGTTTAAACATTTAATCTAGCATTTAATAGACATGCCTTGTGCATAATACATAACAAGTTTGAATCACTGGGTAGTGTTCTGCAAAGATAAAACAGTATAACAAGGAATGACTACTGTTTATATATATATATATATTTTTTTTTTTTACAACCAAATCTACATTCCCTATCTACTATATCTCTCCATCTCTCTTTTCTCTTACTCGTGTGTGTGTGCACGCGCAAGCGTGTGTGCTTGCACATAAATAGGCGCAGGAGTGGCTGTGTGGTAAGTAACTTGCTTGGTGCAACCGGATGGCTACACCAGGCTCCAATCTAATTTGGCAGAGTTTCTATAGCTGGATGCTTTTCCTAACGCCAACCACTCAGAGAGTGTAGTGGGTGCTTTTACGTGTCACCCGCACGAAAACGGCCATATATATATATATATATATATATATATATATATATATATGGGTAAAAAGGAAATACAAGAGGACCGGTTAATTACGATTTTATTCAATGTATTCCCCTCTCAGATTCACACACTTATTGCAGCAGTCCTTCAATTTTCCGAAGTTCTGTAAAAGAACTTGGGAGGTTGGACCTCCAACCAGGCCTTTCGCGACACCCTTAAAGCCAGGAACTTTCCGGCATCCCCTCACGTGCGCATTTGAGCGTGTGTGTATGACACATGAAATGTTTCGAGTGGGATCATTGCCAGTGCCCATAGACTGGCTCATGTGCGGGAGACACATGAAATCTTTCGAACGGGATCGATGCCAGTGCCCCTGGACTGGCTCATGTGCGGGCGACACATGAAATCTTTCGAGCGAGATCGTTGCCGGTGCCCCTGGGCCGGCTATTGTGCGGGTGACACGAGGCTTTTTCGAGCGGGATCGTTGCCAGTGCCCCTGGACTGGCTCATGTGTGGGCGACACATGATATCTTTCGTGCGAGATCGTTGCCAGTGCCCATGGACTGGCTCTTGTGCGAGTGACACATGAGGTTTTTCGAATGAGATCGTTGCCGGTGCCCCTGGACTGGGTCTTGTGCGGGTGGCACATAAAAGACACCATTTCGAGCGTGGCCGTTTTCGTGCGGGTGACACGTAAAAGCACCCACTACACTCTCTGAGTGGTTGGCGTTAGGAAGGGCATCCAGCTGTAGAAACTCTGCCAAATTAGATTGGAGCCTGGTGTTGCCATCCGGTTTCACCAGTCCTCAGTCAAATCGTCCAACCCATGCTAGCATGGAAGGCGGACGTTAAACGATGATGATGATGATGATGATCGTCAGTAGTTCATGTATGCAAAACAGAAGCATACTCTAAAGCATTAGAGCAGTAATGTATTTTTTAGGATGTTAAATGTGATACCCAGTCATCAGATGACGATTGGTTTTGCACCTATAAAGCGCTTAGCAGTATAGGCACCTCACCAGTCTCAAATATACATGAATTTAACTTCTTAACACACACGCACGCACACTGATCATTAATAAAGCTCCAGAACAAAAACTGAAAAGCTTTGATTAGATTAATTTTTCTATTTAAGTTCTTCTGAAGCATTTTTTCAAGTCAATCAAGTTAATCATCTGCAATGATTTTTGCCCCCTCACTGTATACACATGCAAGCAAGCACGCTTGAATACATCCATGTAAAGGTAACTCTCTCTTTCATATATATACTTTATTTAAAAGCAGCAGAAATATAACAAAAGCTGTTACTCAGTTTCATGTTCGCATTCGTCGGACAGTTTTGTTAAAATTTTAACAAAACTGTCCGACGAGCAGGAACGTGAAACTGAGTAACAGCTTTTGTTATATTTCTGCTGCTTTTAAATAAAGCATATTACTCTACCTCTGGTATTTGAGTACACTTCTTTCCACCTTGTTTCACATTTATGTGCTTACTCCAGTATATATATATATATATATATATATATATATATATATATATATATATATATATACAGGGTGCAATGGGTAAATTGTCGCCATTTTATATTTTTAATTTTGCATATGCGTATTGTTTGTTTTTGATTTTGTTAACTACACAGTATACTAGGGTCACTTGGGCACTGTCAGTGAGAAAAACAGCACCATGATGCAATTCACTTTGCCAGAAATTTGGAAGTAACATACCATACTGCTTGGCACTCATGCTGGAAGCTCCAAAACAAATATTTCAGTGTTTGGGTGTCAATCTGAAGACAGTACAGAGGATTCAAAAAAAGTTAGACGAGTCTAATGGTGACTACAAAAGTACAGCAGCTCAGAAAACTCAGTCTGAGCATTCTGATAAGAAAAGAACTCCTGAGTTTGTTGGTGAGATCCTGACCATGATTGACAACGATCCCTCCAAGTCAATCAGGTCTATCGCCAGGTTACATAAGAGTGTCTGATTTTCTTATCAGGCAGGTAGTGCATGAAGACATTTAGTATTCCTCATACAAGAAGAGAAAGGGCCAATTTTTATCCCAAGTCATCAAGGACATGAGGAAAGACCACAATACAAAGCTTTTGAACAAACTCAAGCTTGAACATGCTTTAGTTTTTCTCAGATGAGGAAAATTTCTGCCAGGATCAGATGGTAAACTACACAGAACAACTGTTGGCTTACCGTGTTTGGAGCATATTGCCTTGTAAGTAGTGCAAATGTTACATTTGACTTTCTAAAGATTAGAATAAACTTGGACCCCAAATTTCATGGAGAAGAAGCAGTAAAGGAGCATTCATGTTGACTGATATACAGTATACATTCTTCTAACAGCACTAACACTAAAGAAAGCAAGGTGCCACACTTGAAGACCTGTCATTGTCAGGCTGGTTTATATGTGGGCACCTTGCTATTTTCATTTCCATGACTCATATCTGATGTTACAACAATGTTTTTGCAAGAGAATTATACTGGCATAGCTCGAAAAAAGCTTTTAAGTCTTGTGTCTCTTGGATGTTGTGCTTTCTATGTAGAAGTTGCTGGAGTGAAGTAAACCCATTGGTCATTTTTCAAGTGGACAGCAAGTTGTTGAATGCTAGGTTACCTTTTATGAATGGAAATGGAAAAAAAAAAAAAAAAAAAAATCCTGCATGAAAGATATATTGCTGATCAGGTACTGTCTTCACTGGAATTGAATAACTTTACCTTGATTGTTTAGGATTTAGCAATTTCAGTACTGCTGTTGGATGCTTTTTGACTCTTATTGATATACATCTGTGCATTTTTCGCACTGTACACCTACATGGGAAGCTGTCTCAAGATGAATACTGCAATTTTCTGGCTTTTGATAGTATATCCACATTAAGTAAGATATACAGAATACTATTCTGAACCAATACTACTTCTATCACTAACAGCCTTGATTGTTTTGCTTTGTTCAGAGATCACTTGTTAATAAATTTGCAGTCATATTTAATGGATCTTATTGAAGCTCAGAACTCAACATTAATGAGTGCATTAAATGTCTTCATCAAGAGTGAGCTGTAAGGAATTATCCATCAGCAGCAAATTTCTTGCTGTCCAACCTAGGCATGGCAAGCCTCCATCTTCTCTAAGAGGATAACCAATTTCAACCAGAAACCACGTGGTTGGGAAGCAAGTTTCTTAACTACATAGCCACACCTGGATCTATATAGCACACCTGCATCTATATCCCATGCCTGCACCTATAGTATATCTGTGCCTATCCACACCTACACCTGTCTCATCAATGACAATTTGAAACTCCAAGGTGTGTTCAGACTCCAACGTTAAATAGAAAATTCCAAAACAGCTGTTCTTTGCATATACTGTTCTATCTCTTATTCTTTCAGTTTCCATCTTTTTATCAGTCTTTATTTTATTCTTTTATTCTTTTACTTGTTTCAGTCATTTGACTGCAGCCATGCTGGAGCACTACCAACTCAAATCAGACACTGCACACTCAGATTTGTAAAACCACATACATCTTTCCTTTATCTAGCAAATGCAGCTCTATTTAAAACCACATTTCTCAGTTTCTCTTTAACTTACAATTGCATTTTTATAATGAGCAGGTAAATTCCTAATAAAAAAGAAATCAATGTCTGGTCATGACAGTCATTTGAACTTGAACCCTCAAAATCTGATTTCTTACTTAAATAGATTAAGATGATTAAAAAAAAAGTAATGACAAAATAATGGAAGAAGGAGGTTGAACAAAGGAGTGGAAGTAAGAAGTGGTATTAATGTGAAAGTGGGAGTGGCAGTCAGAGAAAATAAAAAGATTACTGGATCAGAGAAGAAATTAAATGCACCTTTAGTGAAACAAAAAATGAAACAGAGAAGGAAGCAAAAGAAATGTTAATAGTATAAGAATTGTGAAGATGGAGAGAAATAAAAGACAATGGAACAGAGATAAAAAGAATCAAGACTGAATTAAAGAGAGAGAGAGAAAGAGAGAATGGAATCAGTAAAGCTTGATTCAGCACTTTGGTGGTAGAAGGTACAAGGCAATAGCCATATATAAAAGAATGAAGAGAAAGAGAAGATGGATACACAGGCCGATATATATTCTTTTCTACTCTAGGCACAAGGCCTGAAAATTTGGGGGAGGGAGCCAGTCGATTAGGCCGACCCCAGTAAACAACTGGTACTTAATTTATTGACCCCCAAAAGGATGAAAGGCAAAATCAAGCTCGGCAGACTTGGGACGTAAGCGTTTTGCCTGGCATGCTAACAATTCTGCCAGCTTGCCGATATATATTACACACAAACACACACATCATCCTCATCATTATTATCTTAACATCCACTTTTCCATGCTTGCATGGATTAGACAGAATTCACTGAGGCAGATTTTCTATGGCTAGATGCCCTTCCTGTTACCAACTCTAACCTGCTTCTAAGCGAGGTAATATTTCCCCAAGACCAAATATATTTGCACAGAAGATTGGAAATGAATGACACCACTTACATGATGGTTATATTCATGTGCAACTATTATGTGATGTTAAGACAAGGAAACACATACACACACACACACATGACAAGCTTCTTTCAGGTTCTGTATATCAAATCCACTCACAGGGCTTTGATCAACTAAAAGGTGCCCAAAGTGTTACAGAATAGCATTATTATAACCATGTGTTTGGAAAGCAAAATTCTTGACACAGCCTGGCTGCACGGTTGCATGGATAGCTAGCAAAATAGACAGATATGTTGTTCTATAAGGTAAACTCATTAAAAAAAACACAGAAAGAGAATGATGAAAACAATCTCAGAATATAACTAAAAACACTGAAGCGAATCACAACTGTATATTTAGTTTTCTTAGCTATAATAATGCTATGAAAATATAACAACATCAACTTCAACATGTAGTTTCAGAACAAAATCCTTGTATTTATGTGTGTGTGTGTGGGGGGGGGGGTGTAGCTTGCTTACCAACCACATGGTTCTGGGCTCCGGGTTCAGTCTCACTGTGTGACACCTTGGGCAAGTGTCTTCTACTATAGCCTTAGGTCGACCAGAGCCTTGAGTGGATTCAGTAGACGGAAACTGAAAGAAGCCCATTGAATATATATATGTACATATATATGTGTGTGTGTGTGTATATGTTTGTGTGTCTGTGTTTGTCCCCCCCACATTGCTTGACAACCGATACTCGTGTGTTTACGTCCCTGTAACTTAGTGGTTCGGCAAAAGAGACCGATAGAATAAGTACTAGACTTACAAATCCAGGTACAGAGGCTTATCTTTGGCTAGGTATTTCTCCTGCAGCTGTCTTACCAAAAATATAGCATCAGTGGTGTTTTTCCCCGGCACGAACCCAAACTGCATCTCATCTAAACTGACTCTCTCCCTAATTAGTTGTGTTATGACCCTCTCCGGGACCTTCATTACCTGATCCAACAACAGCCGACACTGCCAGATATTTTGAGCATCTCTGTAGTGATTCCTGATGGGCTGGGGGCATATATATATAATTTATACTGTGAAACTTAATTTAATTTTAATTTTTAATAAATTGATTTTAATTGAGTTTTTACCTGTAATTTTGGATTTTATCCCTAATATTATTATTATTATATATATATATATATATATATATATAAAATGTGCATAGGGAATATGATATAAAGTTACATTTATCATAATTTATCCAGTATGCAAGTGTGTGTGTGTGTGTGTGTGTGTGTCTATACAAAATCCAGAGTACTGTGAATGAACTTCTTGGAGAAATGTGACTGAATAAGTCATACAGTGTGGGAGTGTGTTCACAAAATGATGTTGATGATGGGGTGTACTATAGAATCAAAGTTAGGTGGGCGTTCATGCATTGATGGAAAGCAGTAGCATATTCTACATGTATGATGATGATGCTGGTTGTAGTGGTGGTGATGATGACAGTAGTTGAAGCAACAGAACAGATACTCATTGGTGGTGGTGATGAAGATGATGTAGACAGCGATGATATAGGTAATGTAGTGATAATGTTCATGGTAATACTATTAGTATTAGTAGTAGAAGTACAGTTGTTGATGGTGAGGATGATGTAATTATATCAGTGATAACCGTAATGCTGAGAGAATGAAGGTGACAGAAACAGCATTGTTAATAGAGGTGGGGTTTCCTTGTGCTGATGAAATCAACATAAAGCTATGAGGTGATCCAGATAACAACGATGGTGATGATGGAATTGGTAATAGTGGCAATATACTTATTGGTCGAGCCAGTCAACACCTCTCACTTGTAATGTTTTCCTGTTCTACCAAACAAGGAAAGAAAAATTATTCATTTTTTTTGCACATTATTTTAACCTCACCCCCTCCCCAGTTACAGTGGAAAGGGGACAGGAAGGAAAATGAACAGGTACTATTTGCAGTAATGTGGTACAAGCAAATCCAAAGACCAAGTCTTCAGTGATGTGACAGTGCCAATAATGATGGTGAAGGTGTAGGTGATGGGTGGTTGTTAGCTCCAAGTCAGTGCTGATTGGGGCAACACATGAAGAAAGACATTCCAGTTTTGACCATCAAGTTTTTTTTTTAATTTCCTTTTTACACCTTATACTACATTGTTAAACACTTACTTCCTTTGATAAAACAATTGGATCAGATTCAAGAGAATTTGATTGCTGTTTCTAGTAACCACACAGAAAGACCTTTGTTGGCTTCAAACAGTCATCGTATAGAAACATCCTGCCTTGGACAGCACAATTTATTTGTATTAATATATCATTAATAAAAATGCAGTATAAATATTATATACTTTAATAATGCATAGTTGTTATTAAAATTTCCTTAAAATTTTAATTTATCATCAGTAAACTTGTATTGTGTGTTAATATTGTGTAACATACAGTATAATATTGTTAATACAATAATATTGTGTGTTACTGGATAAGACAGTGTGTCAATGATATTCAGAAAGTTGATTATTTTTTAAGTTGGTCTATACTCTATCTATTTTATTCATATAAATTTACAATATCACTGATATAATTTGAGATGAAGTGAATTAAGGACAGCAGTGCAGCATTTTGGAAAAAAAGAAAAACTAGGGAAAAAGAAAGGTGAAATGAAGGTGCCATAATTAAATTTCTCATCAGACCCGACCATCCAGATGAAATTGGTATTACTGTAGAAGGTCGTGGAGATGATGTTGTTAATGAAGTGCAACTTGAAAAGACGATAGAAGATGAAGTTGATGCTGATCCACCAAAAACTAAGAACAAAACTCTAATATTAATTTAAAAGATATTGGGATGGGGCCTGCTAAGTTTAATCACGGTGATGGTATTCGGGAAATAACAATCGAAAGATGTGCAAAATATTGATTGTGAATTCAAAGAAGTTGTATGTCCAGGACAAATAACAAAACTAAAAGGGGTGACTAGAAAACTGTCAAAAAACTGTTTTTTTTTTTTTTAACTTTTACAAAATGGGAAAAAATCTTGAGAACTTGGATGACATACTCTCCATCAAAAGAAGCTGTGTTTTGTTTTAGTTGTAAGCTATTTTCAAGTGAAAACTCAAAGTTTTGCTCAGTTGATGGTTTCAAATATTGGCAGAAGTTGAATCCTAAGATACAAGAACATGAATCTAGTCCTGTGCATGAAAATGCGTTCACTTAGTGGAAAGAGCTAGAAATTTGCCTTTCCAAAAGCAAGGTAATAGACAAAGAACAACAAACTCTTGTTGGAAATGAAACAAAGAAATAGAAGTAAATCCTGACTAGATTCTTGGACATAATTATGTTTCTTGCTAAGTAAAACCTAGCTTTACAAGACCATAGAGAAGACATTTGAGTTGAGGAGGCAAATGAAAATAAAGGAAATTTTATGATTGGAAAATTTGACCCAGTGCTATGTGAACATTTGGTGAAAGTAAAAATTGATAAGTTTACAACTTCCTATCTCTCACCAAAAATTCAGAATATATTTGTGAATGTCCTGGAAGATCAAGTGCAAAAGAAAAGCGAAACAGAGTAAATACCATTGCATTATTTTTGATATTTTGGATCTTTCTGATTTGGCGGACACCATTTGTTTTCTAACGAAACACTTTCAAACTTGGGACACTGGTAGAATGTGTCATATAAAAAAAACATCTTTTACTCTTAGTGTTGTTGAGAAAAGTTCATATTTTTAAAGTTATTTCGTGTTAAAGTTGTCGTATTTCGGTGATTTCAACCAATCACTGACGTCTATTGAGGTGAAAAACAATTACTGCTGTGGTTTGTAAACAACACGTTGTGGCGGTTTAATGGGATGTTTTCCTTTGAATAAAATTAGTGCCGTTGTTTGTCAACAACAACTATCGGTGGTACTGTTATTTATGACATCATTCGTGCGTTTGTACTGGTTTTAACTTTAGGGTTTTAAGGTTAGGGTTTTAAGGTTAGGGTTCGGGTTTTAGAGTTAGGGTTAGGGTTATGAGTATCTTTGCCAAATTTGGTGAAAATCTGTTCAATATACGGCCACAAATTGTTTATATCCCCTGTACCTTTCCCTTTGTCTCTGATTTTTTTTTTCTAATCCTTCAATTCCTCTGCCCCCTAATCCTCTATTCTCTTTCCATGTAACCGGTGTCCGGCCAGCCATGATCTTTCTTTTTTGGCCTGACTGCCGACTGCCAACACCTCCTATGTCCATCTCCTATGTTCCTGCCTTTAGGCTTTCACTTCATACAAGCCAGCTCAATTTGATTAATACTCAGTTGAAAGACACCTGTTGTTATTTTTTGCTGTTTGTATTTGTAATTGTGTACCATATTCTCCATTTTTTTGTTTTTGTTGCCATACACATTCACTAGCTTTCTTACAAAAATATCTAATCTTAACTTAGACTTTTTGGGGGCAATGAGATCGAACTGCATGAAACAGTAAGGACTTCTGGTAACTTGACTGAGGAAATATGTATATATATGTGTGTATATATATATATATATATCTTTTTTTTTTCTTTTTGTAGTTTCAGCTCAGAGCTGCGGCCATGCAGGGGCACCACCGTTTTGCTACACTATTATTACTGAGAGCCTCCTCAAATGTGTGGCACTTGGTGAAGGATGGAGTTTGATGTTGCTACCCTCATTTGCACCTCTTACCGTGAGGTAGGTTCATTTGGGACTCTCAACAGGAAGAGGTCCACCCTTGATTTGAAAACACTTACATCCACTTTGTGTAGGTTCCTCAGGATCTTTGGGAAAATATTAAAAAGCTATGGGCACCTGAAACCCAGGCTGATGCAGTAACTGGTCCTGATGCATGATGGCATTGCTGGGATCTTTGGCACTGTGTAGTGTCAATCCGTTCTGGCATTGGTGCAGTTTTCAATTCCAAAATTTGGCACATTTTTGTTCCCAGATCTTCCAGATGTATATTACTGCATACCTCTCCCGCCTTTGCTTCAGGAAGTAGAGTGTTAATATATATATATATTTCTTCATAGAAAAACATGTAATCGTTACCAATATTGCAACAGATTTCATCGCAAAAAGTCTAAAGTAGACTCCTTAAGGATAGTTCTCCTTGGTTATATATCCAAAGTTTTAAATTTTAAAAGAGAGTTTTGACGCTAATATCCATTATTATTGAAATTTATTCCTATGTCAATATTTCTGTATAAGGCTATATTTGACAGTCAAATTTAAGTCAAACATAAATTGCCTTACGTCAAAACTCTCTTTTAAAATTAAAAACTTTGGATATATATATAATATATATATACACATATGCATTTATATACATATATATGCATTTATATATATATATATATATACATATATATATATATGCATATATACACATACACAAAGAGGGGATGGTTGTAGGAAATGTTTACTGAACCAAAGATTTTCCTTAATTACATTCCAAAATATTACCAATTTTACCTACAATAACATCTACCACATGCTAGTTCTGTTAACGGTCATAATAAGTGCTCTGTTATTTTACTGTTATTTTAGTATTACCATGATGATGAACTAACATGAATTTGTATCATTAGATGGACATAGTAGATATATATATGTGCACACACATATACATACATACATACACACACACACACACACACATATATACACACACACACATTCACGCATACATACATACACATTTTACTGTTATTTTAGCATTATCATGATGTTGGACTATCCTGAATTTATATCATTAGATGGTCTTAGTATATATATATATAAACACACACACAGACACACACGCACACACACACAAACTCATATATATACACACACACACATGCATACATATATATTCATACATACACATACGCACACACATATATATATACACATTCACATATACACACGCATGCACACACAGACACACATATATATACATATGTATACACACACACACACATATACATACATACAAACATACATACATACACACATACATACATAAATATATCTCAAAATAAGCAACAGGATATCAAGTAGTGATGCAATACAACCGTTTCAAACTGCTCCATTTAATTGAAGAATGCAATCATTACTTCAATTTAAATGCACAAATAAATATATGGAATTTTAAGAAGTAGGATGCATTAATATAATTTTTCTTAAATATTCTAACAGAGCAAGAAGATGGAAGAAATTCATGTTGTCGCTATTGTAGCTAGGAATAGACTATGTATATACATATATACATATACACATACATACATATACATACATATATATATATATATATATATACATACACATATATATACATATAGATATATACATACATATATATATATATATACTTACACACACAATGACTTCACATGACTCAACAGGTCTTCACAAGCACAGTTTATTGGCCAATATTGAAGGGTACTCCTAAATGGGCTGGTTATGCTGCACTGACCGCAGCCATGGGCAATGCCAGTACAGCATAACCAGCCTATTTCAGAGTACTTTTCAATCATTGGGCAATAAAGTGCGCTTGTGAAGACCTGTTGAGTCAAGTGAAGTCATTGTTGTGGCCAATACCAGTACTGCTTGATTGGTACCCATGCCAGTGGCATGTAAAAAGCACAATATGAGTGTGGTCAATGTCAGTGCCGCCTGACAGGTCCTGTGCCAGTGACACATAAAAAGCACCATTCATTAGACTGTGGTCATTGCCAGTGCCACCAGACTGGCTCCCGTGCCGGTGGCATGTAAAAAGCACCCACTATGCTCTCGGAGTGGTTGGCGTTAAGAAGGGCAGCCAGCTGTAGAAACTTTGCCAGATCAGATTGGAGCCTGGTGCAGCCTTCTGGCTTGCCAGTCCTCAGTCACACCGTCCAACCAATGCCATCATGGAAAGCAGACATTAAATGACGATGATGATACATATATATATATATATATATATATATATTTATGTGTATTTCTTCTATCTTAATGAATAAAGATTCTTCTGATAGAATAAATGGGTTAATAGAAACCAATGTAGCAAAGAACACAAAATAACTGTGGTTTAGTTCCTGTTTTTAAGGCGCAATTATAACATGCGTTTTCTCCATTCCTTAAATTCTTATATATATATATATATATATATATATACACACACACACACATAGACATGCATATATATATACATATACACATACATACATATATTATATATACATGCACACATATATTATATATACATGCATACACATACACACATATACATATATATATAAACATACATTCAGAGATAAATACATATATATATATATATATACTAGCAGAAATACCCGGCTTTGCCCGGGTTAAAGAGAATAATGAAATCTAAAAATGCTGTCTAGACTACGCAACCCTCAACTGTTAGTAGCTACGATACCATATTTCTACATTAATAACTCTCCAATCCATGCCAGCATGGAACATAGACATTAAGTGGAATGCCAGTCTCTCATCTAGGAGGGCCTTGAAATCAATGTTACCAACTGGGGACTATGTGTGTCGTAGTGATAATAAAAAGACCCAAAGGAGGTCTGCAACGAAATAATTTTACTCAACACTTTGCAAGTGAATCAGTGGAGGCAAAGATGCGTCTCATTTACTTGACAATTTATGCACCACATTGCAGAAATCACAATGAAAGTATATCTGAAAGGGTAGTCTTACACTGTTGTACCGTTGAATTACAAATAATGCTCATCTGTTATGTTCGGGTTAAAATTTCATCAACATCAAAAATATATGAATTTTCATGGGAGTTATGGCCGTTATACATAGAATATAATTTCCAAATTTCATAAAGATCCGTTCAGTACTTTTGACGTAGTTTTGGATAAGAAAACAAATGACTAATGTGTGTGTTTGTGTGCATGTGTTTGTGTGTGATGGGTGTATATATGTATAGATATCTGTATGCATGTATATATATGTATATATGTGTACATATTACATGTACATCTATATATATATACATCTACACATGTGTATACATATACATGTATGCATATAGATCTATATCTATATATATATATCTATGCATATACGTGTACATATACATGTATATGTATACATATACATCTCTTTCTCTCTCTTTCTCTCTCTCTGAAAGTATCAAAATGTGATTGTTTCAGTTAGTGGAATAACGTGTACATATACATCTATATGTATACATATACATCTCTCTCTCTCTCTCTCTATTTCTCTCTCTCTCTCTCTTTCTCTCTCTCTCTGAAAGTATCTGTCATTACAGTATCGAAATGTGATTGTTTCAGTTAGAATAGTTTCATTTTTAAAGTGAAAGTATTTGACATGAGTGTTTTTGTTTCACTTTTGACACGTAATATTTAAATAGTGGAGGAGATATTATGTTGCTGTGGGCTCGAACTCTGGAAGAAGTTAAAATTTTTTTTTGACTAAAACACAACTGGAACCCTAAGTAAGGCATCTGTAAAATTTGAATGAAATTGGTTGCGTAGTTCTCGAGTTGTAGGGATTCACACAGACAGACAGACAGACAGACAGACACACATTCTCATTTTTATATATATAGATACATACACACATATATATACAGGGGTTGGACAAAATATTGGAAACACCTTAAAATTTCTAACAAATATATTTTAATATGGGGTAGGGCCATGTTTGGCAGTAATTACAGCTTGAATTCTGCGAGGTATGCACTCATACAAAGTTTGAATTGTTTCGAAAGGAATTTTTATCCATTCTTCAGCTAAAACAGTCTTCAGTTCTTGTAGTGATGATGGTGAAGGATATCGACTCCTTACTTGTTTTTCTAAAATGCACCATAAATGTTCAATAATATTGAGATCTAGGGACTGTGGTGGCCAGATAAGATGTTCAACTTCACTAGAATCTTCCTTGTGCCATTTAGTAACAACTTTAGCTGTGTGAATTGGTGCATTATCATCCTGAAAGATTGCGTTTCCCTCTGGAAACAGTTCCGCAACCATACAATGAATTCTATCAGATAAAATGCTTAAATAGTCTTGACTATTAATTCTGCCATGAAGGGAAAACATTGGGCTAGCAGATTTCCAAGACATAGCCCCCACCCATATCATCACAGATCCTCCTTTATGTTTAACAGTTGGAAGAAGGCAGTCTGGGTCAAATGCTTCTTCTGGCTGTCTCCACACATATACTTGGCTGGTGGTTGGAAATAAGGTAAAGGACGACTTGTCTGAGAAAATAATATTCTTCCACTGCTCTAGGGAGCTAGTCTGTAGTTTTTTACTCCACTCTAAACACTTTTCAACATTTGTTTTTGAAAGTAGTGGTTTTCTGATTGCAGCCCTCCCATGAAATCTGGCTTTGTGCGGCTCCCGGCAAACAGTTTTTGTGGAAACTGGGTTCTCGAGGTGGTCATTAAGCTCTGCAGTAATTTTGAGAGCTGTACTTTTGTGATCCTTTCTAACAATTGGCATAAGAGTCTGACAGTCCCTATCTGAAAGTTTTGGTTTTCTCTCAGAATTTTGTTTTGACGTGGAGGTTTTACCCTCTTTCTCAAAGGCTGTCATTACTTTCAAGACAGTACTTCTTGATACACCAAACATTTTGGCTGTTTTTGTTATGCTAGCACCTGCCATATAAGCACCATCAATATGACTTCTTTTAATGGATTTTAATTATCTTTTTGTGATGATATCTGAAAAGAAACAGCAATTTTAGCAAAACATACTAAGCAACACTAATAATAAATAAAAAAAACACAAAAATAAACAAGCTTTTGACGGTTTTATAGCTATTTCAAAATTATGATGCTATGATGTTAGGTGTTTCCATTATTTTGTCGAACCCATGTATATATCCGACATTAGAACACACCCAAAACTTTTAGAGGATACAGTTATGTAATTCTTTCTCCAAATAAATGAAAGGTGAAACAGAACTTGGCAGGATTTGATTGATTTCAGAACACAAAGGTATGTAATGTAAATAAAAACTGTGAAGCATTTAAGCCATTGTTCTACTGTTTCTTCCACTATATTAAAAACAAAATATTAACTAATTTATGATGATGATGATGATGATGTTGCTGATGATGAGTTATCATGATGGCCACGTGTAGTGTCCACGTGCAAGAAGCAAATAGTTGAAAAAGAGGGGGGAGGGGTAAGAAAATAAAAACCCCACCATAAAATCCTTCTGAACAGACTTTTCTTGGTTTACTAATCAAATACCCTCTCAGTGAGAAACCCAAAGTCAAAATTTCTTTGTCACCAAAAAAAGAATGCAGCAAACTATACTTTTTGAAATGTAAATAAGCTAGGACATTCAGGAAATATCTTTTACATTTTGAACACACAAACATATACAAAGCAAAACAAAACACAAATCCCCTGTTTTCTTGTAGAACATTTCTGTGACTTCTTTTCTTAGGGAGTGGCATAATCGGTAGAGTGTCAAATGAAATAACTAGCAGTACCAGTTTTGTCTCTTTGAGTGCCGATTTCAAATCTCACTCAGGTCTTTTGTCTTTCAATATTCCAAGGTAAGTAAAATAAAATGCCAGAACTTTATTTTTGAAGTCAGGTAATTATTCTATTGTCACTTTGCTGAGCTGCTATGTTACAGGAACATAAACAAACCAACACTGGTTGCCAAATGATACAAAGCAAAGAGACAGACAGACAGACACAGACACACACACATGATGGGTTCCCACACACTTTTTATTAAACAAATTTACTTACAAGACCTTGGTCAGCCCAGGGCTATAGCCAAAAGACACTTACTCAAGGTTTTTGTGGTGTTGTGAAGTGGGACTGGACTCAAAATCTGACCCCAGGACTTTGTTTTTTTCTTTTTAAAGCCTAGTATTTATTCTATCGGGATCTTTTGCCAAACAGCTAAGTTACAGGGATGTAAATACACCAACACCAGTTGTCAAGTGGTGGTGGAGGACAAATACAGACAGAAAGACACACACACATAGATATATACACACATACATATATAAATGACGGTCTTTTTCAGTTTCTACCAAATCCACTCACAAGACTTTTGTCAAACTGAGGTTGTGGTAGAAGACACTTGCCCAAAGTGCTATGCAATTGGACTGAACTCGGAATCATGTTGTTGGGAAGCAAGCTTCTTACTACACAGTCACACCTACGCCTATATTAAGTTATATTGCTTTAAGTTTCCCCTGTCTACCTGATATGTTTTACAGTACATTATAGTTTAACCCCAGGTCAGTCTTGATCCAGTTTACTTTGATAAAAAATGTTTCAGTGTCACAATCCTATATTCTTAGATTTCTTTTTTATTATTATCCAATAAGTCCTTTTGTAAGAAAATAGAGTGTGGTTTGAGTTGTGGCTACTTTTTCTAGCATGAATAAAAGAATTTCATAGAGCCTCACCTACTGGATCAAAATCTTTTAGTAGGTGGGAGAGTAGGGGTATGTTATCTTAAAACATTGGTGATAACAAGTCCCCACCCTCCAAATTTTGGTGCTTAGAAAAAGAATCCTTGAAACAAAATGTAAGGCATTTGTTGAGAAAGATTTTATATCCTACACTGTTTAAGTTAAATGGCTGTGAGAGAATCATTTGAGCCAGTTCACTTTACTTTCCATTCAATAAAAATCTAATACATGAAAGATATACTAGTAGTGATTTTATCACCAAATCTATATTAGTCTGAAATAGCTTTGAAAAAGTCATTATACAATTACAGATGGTTAACACGAATATTGGGAAATTTGTATGCATAAGAAGTAATTTATTTTTGTATGAGACAAGTAACAGAATGAGGTCAGTAGTCTTGTAAGATGGAGCATCATCATCATCATTTAGTCTCCATTTTCCATACTGGTATGGGCTGGATGGTTTGATAGGAGCTGGCAAGCCAGAAGACTGCACCAGGTTCCACTGTCTGTTTTGGCATGGCTTTTATGGCTGGATACTCTTCCTAATGCAAACTACTCTACAGAGTGGATTGAGTGCTCAGTTGAGTATGGAACATATATAATAATAACAAATATAATGTATGTAAAGTTATACAAAGAGGTGCTGAAAAGTTTCTGGCTTTAAGAGTATTGCGAAAAACCTGGCTGGAGGTCCAACCTTAATGAGTTGGACCTCCAACCAGGTCCAACTCATTACAGGGCTTAGAAAAAATGAAGGATCACTGCAATAAGTGCGTGAATCTAGGATTTTTTCAGTTCACTAGAATACCCATAAGCAACACTAATAATAAATAATAAATAAATAAATAAAC
>NC_142934.1:97824914-97884914 GCF_046866305.1 Octopus bimaculoides | reverse complement strand
AAATGAGTACAGCAATGAATTCCGGGTAGAGGTAGGGGTCCACCAAGGTTCCGTCCTCAGCCCCCTATTATTTACCATAGTCCTCCAGGCAATCACAGAGGAGTTCAAGACAGGTTGCCCCTGGGAGCTCCTCTATGCTGATGACCTTGCCCTAATTGCGGAGTCACTATCAGAACTAGAGGAGAAGTTTCAGGTGTGGAAGCAAGGTCTAGAATTGAAGGGCCTTAGAGTCAACCTAGCTAAAACCAAAATCCTAATAAGTAGGAAGGTAGATAAAACACAAACCCCTTCAGGTAGATGGCCCTGCTCAGTATGTAGAAAAGGAGTAGGTAGTAACTCTATAAGATGTACCCGGTGCAAGCTATGGACACATAAGAGGTGCAGCAACATCAAAGGCAGGTTAACTAGCAAGTTAGTTTTTGTTTGTGGCAGATGTTCAGGTGCAATAAAGACTGCAAACAAACAGGAAACAACTTCTATCTCATTCCAGGGTGAAAAACTAGAGGTAGTCGATAGCTTCCGCTATCTGGGCGACCAAGTTAGTAGTGGGGGTGGGTGCGCTGAAAGTGTAGCTGCTAGAATAAGAATAGCCTGGGCAAAGTTTAGAGAGCTCTTACCCCTGCTGGCGACAAAGGGACTCTCACTCAGAGTAAAAGGCAGACTGTATGACGCATGCGTACGAACAACCATGCTACATGGCAGTGAAACATGGGCTGTAACTGCTGAGGACATACGTAAGCTCGCAAGGAATGAAGCCAGTATGCTCCGTTGGATGTGTAATGTCAATGTGAATACCCGTCAGAGTGTAAGTATCTTGAGAGAAAAGCTGAACATTAGAAGCATCAGTTGTGGCGTGCAAGAGAGACGATTGCGCTGGTATGGACATGTGGTGAGAATGGAGGAGGATAGCTGCGTGAAAAAGTGCCACACCCTAACAGTTGAGGGAACCCGTGGAAGAGGTAGGCCCAGGAAGACCTGGGCTGAGGTGGTGAGGCAAGACCTTCGTACATTGGGCCTCACCGAGGCGATGACTACGGACCGAGACCTTTGGAAATGGGCTGTGCGTGAGAAGACCCGGCAAGCCAAGTAAGATCGTTGCCAGTGCCCCTGGACTGGTTCTTGTGCGGGTGGCACATGAGATGCACCATTTTGAGCGTGGCCGTTGCCAGTACCGCCTGACTGGCTCCTGTAGGATTTTCGAGCGAGATCGTTGCCAGTGCCCCTGGACTGGCTTGTGCGGGTGGCACATAAAAGACACCATTTCGAGCGTGGCCGTTTTCGTGCGGGTGACACGTAAAAGCACCCACTACACTCTCTGAGTGGTTGGCGTTAGGAAGGGCATCCAGCTGTAGAAACTCTGCCAAATCAGACTGGAGCCTGGTGTTGCCATCCGGTTTCACCAGTCCTCAGTCAAATCGTCCAACCCATGCTAGCATGGAAAGCGGACGTTAAACGATGATGATGATGATGATGATATATACTTACTTAGACCGCTGGTGCTAAAGAACCATAACATATGCTTGATTTAACAACAACCACGTGCGTAATGTGCTTGACTAAGATTGGAATTATGGACTTAAACAGCACCCACCCTACCTCTCCTTTGCAGAAATATTATTAACCCTGATTTTGACTAAAATGTAAGACTCACTATACCTTACCTCTATTCTCACACCACTATATTACATTAGTATATCCTCCACCTTTCTATACCTTCATCTCTCACACCATGCATTTAAACAGACTTCTTAGCATTCTGAAGAGATCTGCCAATTAAATTGGCAAATCGAAACAATCGTAAATGTAACATTACATAATTGATTAAATTAATGGCTAACTAGCGCAATCGAGCTGCTTCTTCCTGTGTTTGTTTCTCCATTATACTTATAAAATATGGTCTACACAATAAATTACCTGCCACTGGATACCTTCTAACAAAGACGGTACCCACACAGGTAATCTCCAGGAGTGCCTTCGGATTTAATTATCTCTTAGTTGCTTAAACACTTCTAGCCTATCACTTGAATGTTTAAACAATCCTAAATTATACCTATATACATACATATATATATATATATATATATATATATATATATATATATATATATATATAAACATTATCAACTGCACATATCCAATGTATGTGGTTTAGTGCCGAGTGTTAAAACACTTGAAAGTCATAAACAGGCAGGGCAACTTACCCCAAATCCCAGGAACAATGGACATTGATGTTTTGCTAGTGTTGTGGCTTATCAATATCAGGTACCTGAACTGAACTGGGGGTGAACTGAATCACCAGTCTATGACTATCTAAAAAATTGGAAAGATCCCCTTTGGTCATGAATGACCATAGTATTGCACCTACAAGGTTGCCCTCTGAGAGACAAGTCCAGGCAAGATTGTTTATGGAAGACCAGCAGTTGCCAATGCATACCAGTCTCCTCTCTCCCTGCCACTAATGTTATCCAAGGGAAAAGGAAAGGCTGATACAGCTTGGCACCAGTGACATTGCAAGTCATTCCTACAGCTGAGTGAACTGGAGCAACAGGAAGACAAAGTGTCTTGCTCAAGAACACAACATACAGATCGGCCCAGGAATTCAACTGACTACCACCTGATTGTGAGTCCGACACTCTAACCACTAAGTCATGACTAGATACAAATAGTGTAAAAACTATTTGCTTGCATGCCATAATGATCCATATGTAGTGAAACTACCTATCGCCATTATATACAAACAAACTATCTTCTCACTATTATATATAAACAAGCGCAGGCGTAGTAGAAAACATATTTCCCTGTCATCACGTGACTGATTATTATTTGAAGCGGCAACTGCTTCGTACCGTTCCCGCCAGAACGCAAACTGACCAACCGTGGCCCCTAATAAGGTCACGTGATAGAGTATTTTTCTGATGCCTTTGGGAGCCTACCATCAACTATAAATAGCCTAAATTCAGCGGCAAAATTCGTCTCGGTTCAGTTCTCTTAGAGACTGTTCCGTGTACCACACAGATCAGCAGCAGCAGTTCCAGCGACTACATCAACAGCATCTCCAACTACGACTACCACCGACGTCGCCATCAGCAACACGATTTCTACGACTACCACCATCGTCAACACCACTTCAGCTATGAATTACAAGATTCGCCACCAGCATCGCCAACCTCGTCAACACAACTTTCCACGTACACAAGCTACCAAACAGTAACCGCGGTACATCTCTCTTCGATTCTGTTTGTGCGATTCACCTTCGCCACAATAAATAACAGACAAGAACCCAGCCTGCGACGAACAACTGTATACAAGAACTCGGCCCGGCATGGAAGCCCTAACATCACACACGCCTCAACTTCTTACATACAGACTCTTCCTATTGTGTACTCAACAAACCGGCAAATGCTCACACGTGTTACTGACTCTTTCTATCTGTTGTATCTCACGCATTCACATACATTTGTGCACACACTCTTTTGTATACACACTATTCTATTTACACGATGGCCTGTCCTTTATTATGTTTTAATATGTCGCATTCACACTCACACACAGACATACATTTTAATGTCACAATAAATATTACTGTTATTCATCTCATATGGTTGTGTTCTATCATCTTCATTACTGGCAATTTACGAAATCACTATGTTATTGAAGTATAACATATTTGTATATCATATTTGATATATATTTTGTGTTCGACCATGTGACGCGTTTTAAATAAAAGGAGTCCTGTTTTACCATTCGTCACCATTTCTCCTTTTGGGTTCGCACGGTCGTTCTTACACATATATAAGATTAAATTCAAATATGAAGTAGAAACAGCATTAGTGTTGCAAACATTATTGACCACACATACTCAATGGTTCTCTCATACAGGCATATGCATATGTAAAATACATAAGACATATGCAACAAAATGACATATACATCTACTATATAAATATGGTCCTATTGCATGTCACATTTGACCAATGTCTTGTGAGTGAAATTTGGTAGGCAGAAATAGTGTCGAAGCTCATTATGTATATTTGTCTCTGAATGTCTTCTTACTGACACTGCTTGTGCAGCTGAGATATTTGTATATGTTGCACATAAAAACAAAAAAAAAGTTTGGCAGCTTGCTAGTATGATGTGTGAAGACAATGTAATAAAGCACCTTACTTGAAAACAAGGACAGATGTCTGGAAGGACAGATGTCTGGAAGGACATCTGGCCATAGAATACTGCAAGATGTGTTGTTCAACCCATGTCAACATGCCAAAAAGTAAACATACAAATGCACTAGCAATATTGATGATGATGATGATGATGATGATGATGATGATGATGATGATGACGACGATGATGATGATGATGATGATGACAATGACAACAACCACGACATTGATGACATGATACATTTATTCATTTAGTCTGAGAAGAATGGTTCTGCCCATAAACTCTTTGATGGGTGGTGGCTCTCAATTCAAGTAACTCAGTGTTGTATATACAGTAATGCTTCGATATATGAGTTTTTATTTGTTCCCAGTGGCCGCCCATAAAGCAAAACTCATAAAACAGAGCAATAGTTTCCCATAGTAGCAATGTTATAAATCGTAATTCATTCACAGAAAAATGTTTTACCTATAAAATTTATAACACTTGTAAGTAAATAGAAAAAGAAACAAGTTAAGTGTAAAGAATATTCTATATAAAGTAAAAGGAATGTCAAGATCATTTATAATAAAAAATATCATTATTATTATTGAGTGAGAGAGCAGTGCATGCCATCAAAATGACACTGGGGTAAAATATACGAAGCCCAATATACCCATCATGGCTACCCGTCTGGTAAGGGTACACCAGGCACATGCATCACAACCATATGTGTGCGACATGGTGATCTCATATCAAGATAAACAGCGCATGACCGCACAGGTGGGGGCCCAGTTAGAATTTTCTTCGGGTCGAGTAGCCCATCCCAATCAAAAGGTCCCTGAATATGGTTTGTTTAAAGATGTTGAGCAAAACACCCATGTTTCCAAAGGTGAATTATTCAAACCCCCAAAAATTCCTCTCAGCACATGGCTATGATGTTCCCCAACTACTTCTGCTCATGATCAGAGATGCACATATCCCCAGCCACCAAGGGACATGCTCAACTGGTTACGGTATTATCATTATTGTTTTCTGAATCACTTTTACTTGCACTAGACATGCGTACACCCTCACTTGTAGACACAACTGCTAATTCACAAGCACTCGTAGACGGACTTGTAGATTTCTTTTTAAAAACAAGTTTAGAGTTGTTTGCTTAGAAGAAGCTTTACATACTTCATTTCCAAAGTGATGGCTTTCTGTTTATTTTTCATTCCTGTTGGTGTCCATTGTACACTTTCATTTAAACATATTGGGTGGGTTTAAAAATTGCCGAAAATAATTATGTAAATACACATAATCAATATAAAATATGTGACACGAAGAATTAGCTTATAATAATCTCTCTCAACAAAGCACATGCACAAAGTAATACATTGAAATTTAATGTTGTCATTTTACTCTGTTGCTATATGCAGCTGTGTAGACGTGTCAGAACGTGTTGCCACACACACAAAATGGCTGTTTAATCTTTTTATATTTATGATAAAGCCCCAGGGTCTCATAAAGTGGGTCCTTGTAAAGTGAGGCATTACTGTACTCAAATGGACATAAGTGGTGACACATAACCTGCTAGTTTGAATGAGAAGGAATTGTCATAGTTGTAATATATGAATCAGAAGAAGACAGGAGTATGTCAGAGTATTCATTGGTTGCAGTTTATTATGTTTATTAGTCAAGAGATTAGTTTAGGAAACAGTTTTGGCAATTTTGTTTTGATTGTATATAATTTCTGTAATTTTTTTTTTTTTGCTTTAATTGTTTTACATCTATAATGAGTTGTTTTGTCCTTGAAACAATTATTTATATTTTTGTAGCTTGTTTTTCTGTGTATAGCTTATTTTTCTATTTGGCTAATTGGTCAACCATGAAGTAGAAGTGGAACATTTTTGTTTTGTCTGAGAGGGAAACTGGAGCAAGTAGAACTAAATACTTTGCAAACGGTGCTACACAATGCCTGTTGGTAGTTTGGATAGATTTGTATGAAATGTGGAGAAAAGGAATCTGATGTTTGTTTTGTGGTTGTCGTCCCTTCATTGAGAGAGAGGGGGGAGAGGGGGGGGAGAGAGAGAGAGATTTGCATTTTTAGGTAAAGAATGGGATAGCAGTGACAGATCAGATATTTTGTTTGTTGCGTTTTTATCAGAAGTCACTCCCAACTAAATAGCAAACAAGCAGTAAGAAAAAAAAGACAACCAACCACTTCATTCATAAGGAGTTACAGAAAAAAAATATAGACAAAAAAAAAGTAAAATCAAACTAAAGACATCCTAAGAATCATAAAATAATCAGCTAAAGATTTAAAAGAATTAGGATTGTATTTTATCTAAGAAACAAGGAGGAAGAGAGTTCCATGAAACAGTTATTCAAGAAAAGAAACTATAAGAGAATGGACACTTCTTAGAGGGGGAGGGAACATCAGCGAAAAGATGAGAATTAGCAAAAAGCTGAGTCACTTGATAAATAACCTTAAGAGGAAATTACAAGAGAAATTTGGCAGAACAACATCTATGGAAGTATTTATAAACTTGAGATAAAGAAGTAATGATACAACAAGAAGAGAGTGTTTCAAGCTTAATTGCCGAAACTGGACAAATAATGTTAGATCCTGCTTCTGAACTTGATTAAGGAGAGAAAGAAGCCCAGTAGAAACATCAGCTTAGGTGTGGCAACAATATTCCATATAAGGGTGAATAAAAGACTTGTAGAATTGAAAAATTACATTGAGAGGAAAGATAATCCTTTCTACTATAGGCACAAGGCCTGGATTTTGTGGAGAGAAGGACAGTCGATTACATCGACCCCAGTACTCAAATGGTACTTGATTTATCGACCCTGAAAGGATGAAAGGCAAAGTCGATATCAGCAGAATCTGAACTCAGAATGTAGCAGCAGATGAAATACCGTTAAGCATTTCGTCTGGCATGCTAATGAGTCTGCCTGTTTGCTGCCTTATTGAGAGGAAAGGTAATGAAGCCTAATCCTCAAGATGGTAGATTTAGCAATATATGTCTAATACAATCATTCTACCATAAAAACCCATGTAATTTATGCACTTTTTTGCGCAAAACAAAAAAAGGCTTTAGTGAGTGCATAAATTACATGAGTAGATCGCTTCTGGAATTTTTTTAGAAATTTATTTTGTTGAAAAATAATGTACAAATGTGAACATTCATACCAGAAGTTGACTCATTTAATGTCAGAAAAAATACAATGAAGTTGACTTTTATTTATGCTGGACAATATAATGCTTACTTTTTCTGTATTAATTTACTAAAACCATTAAATGGTTAACTACTTTTTGAAGTTTGATGTTCATGCTGGTAATCACAGTCCGGGCCATATTTTACATTGCTTGGAGTTTCTATCTATCGAAATGGAGCCCAGCAATTTCCTTAAATAGATCAGTTTTTCTTTGTTTAAGAAGTCTAGCTCACGTTTGCCTCCAGGAAGCTATTGCTCGCTTTCTCTGCGTTAGGACAATGAAATTCATCACCACCAACATCGCCGGTACCAGCTCTTACTGCACCTAACGCTGATGACATCATAATGCCTGCTTGCGCATGTAAACTCACTAAGTGAATATGACTTAGCATTCCTACAGAAACCTTCATTTACCTTATATGGTGTTTAATGTCATTTCACATTCATGTCAAATTATATATATATATATCCTAACACATACATACACAAATATAAAACAAGCACTGATACAAACTGCTTATATACAGACATAGACAGTATATATGAAACACACAGATATATATATATATATATATATATATACATATATAGGGAGAATTCACAAAAAAAAACAAAAGATGAAGACAGGTGGTGTAGACAACAAACAGATGTATTAGTTTAACGCTCGGGAAGTGGAAAAGTTTTTAACATTTTGAGCATACGCTCTTCCACAGAAAGAAACACAGAAAGGAGAGAAAATAAAGAATGTGTAGTGGCTAGCGATCTATCTTGGTGAATCCAGCCAAAATAATCCAGCCAAAATAATCTACCTGTTTTATCTTTAAGCTGGCCAGATCTGGTCTCTCACACTTCCCTTACAATATTATTCTAAAAATAAACAATCATGTCATTGAAATTTCAAAGCTTTGAGATAAACCATGATCAATTCAAAACAATGTGAATAAATAAGCATTACATTTGACAGAGAAATCTGAATGCAAAAGGGTTAAACACAAACAGCCAGCAAACACTGCAACATAAAACATCTTCACCCAACAATCTGGGTTCTTTTTTTATCCCTCTTAGGTTGTCTCAGTGGCAAAGAGGATGAGAATTAAGACTCTAACCCAGTGGTTTGCTATTCAAAAGAATGGCCCACTCACAACCTTAGGGTGGTAAATCTAACACACCGCTCACTTTATAACATGATTTGGTCCTAGGATGCCAATAGCTGAGTTCACTTTGTTGTAAGCCTTCAGCTTTGACTCTAGTTCACTCCCTACTTGCACTTTTCTGGTAGATTTACAATCTCATTAGTTTTGAAAATCACAATTTCATGTAATTTAATTAAATGAAAGCATGTTTTCATTTAATTAAATTATGCTACAATGGTCACATTATTATGTTTTGTTAAGGGACTGAGCTGGCAGAATTATTTGTATGCTGGGCAAAATACTTAATAGCATATCATCTGTCTTTATGTTCTGTGCTGAAATTCCACTTCCTTTCATCCTTTTGGGGTCAATAAAATAAGCATTATTGGGGTCAATGTAAACAACTTGCCTGGTCCCCTAAAATTGCTGGCCTTGTGTCAAAATTTGAAATCTGGCTCCATTCTGTAGTGTTGTTTAGTTGCAGGTCAACCCTTAGCAGATCTATAAATAAAGAGTGCTCCAATTGTGACCATCCCATGTTTTATGTGGCTATTATATATCTAGGATTACATCATCTAATGAGTCATTAATTTTGGAAGTCAGTAGGATGTAATTTGAAGATTTAGTTGGTGGTGTCGATATCATTGGCACTAAAATAATGTCATTGGTGAAACGATGATGTTGTTTAACCCCAGGTTAGTCCTAATCAGGCGGAGGCGCAATGGCCCAGTGGTTAGGGCAGCGCACTCGCGGCCATAGGATCGCGGTTTCGATTCCCAGACCGGGCGTTATGAGTGTTTATTGAGTGAAAACACCTAAAGCTCCATGAGGCTCTGGTAGGGGATGGTGGCGAACCCTGCTGTACTCTTTCACCACAACTTTCTCTCATTCTTACTTCCTGTTTCTGTTGTGCCTGTAATTCAAAGGGTCGGCCTTGTCACACTGTGTCACACTGAATATCCCTGAGAACTACGTTAAGGGTACATGTGTCTATGGAGTGCTCAGCCACTTGCACGTTAATTTTACGAGCAGGCTGTTCCGTTGATCGGATCGACTGGAACCCTCAACGTCGTAAGCGACGGAGTGCCAACAGTCCTATTTAGGCAAACCTAGGATTAAATGTGTTCTATCTTTTGTATTCAAAGCTATGTAGTCTATTGAGGGCTATATTACCCAATGTGCTCTTCCATTTTTAAAAAAAAGCAGAGTGTGATTTAGAGATTTGGCTGAGCATTGGTATTCAAAAGATTGAATACATTACCAGCTTTGAGCCTCAAAGACTACAAAGCAAATCCAAATACATTTGCATTTCATTCTTAGAATTACGAATCACCATTTGTAATACAGTATTGGCAATAACATCCAATAAGTCCACGTTAGCCTGTTCTTTAATGGTATTCAGGTCTTTGTTGGGGTTAAAACACATGGTCTTAGATGTGTTCTCTTTTTCTTGTGACACTGCAAATAAGAGATGCAAACCAAATTTCCAAATGATGGCAAAATGATATTTAATTTTATTATTAACACTCTAAATAATGCCTGTGTTGGATGGGAGAGCAACAAATGGCAAGGATAATAGAGTGATAGACAAAATTACATGGACCAATTAATTATGTTACATTACATTTTGAGTTCAAATCTGGCCACTTTTCATCCTTCCAAAGTCAATAGGATAAGTGCCAACCAAGTAATGAGATTGACATAATCTACTACACAATCCCACCAAAATGTGTGTGGCCATATGCAATTGTTAGAAACATTAACATCATCGTTGTCATTGTCGTTTAACGTCTGCTTTCCATGCTGGCATGAGTTGGATGGTTTGACTGAGGAATGGCAAGCCAGAAGGCTGTACCAGGCTCCAATCTGATCTGGCAAGGTTTCTATAGCTGGATGCCCTTCCTAACATTATATTAAAAACACTAAGATTATTTTGTTAATGCAATCACAACACTGAAGACTGGATCATTGGTTTAGCTCGTGCCACAATCTTGGCAATAAAAGTATAAAAAATATAAAGTTTTTTTCTACTTTATTTACTATGGCAGAATATGAAGGCAATTCCAAGAACGGTCAACCATTTCAACCTACCAACTGTATTATTATTACTGTCATATTATTAAAAACTGGGGTCTTTGAATTTTCTTGGCCCACAATTATGACAATATAATCCCTGTCAATTCACTTTTCTGGAACTTCCCTAAACTGCAGTTGAAACTCACAGAGATAGTTTCTGCTTGAGTGAGGTGTTGAAGAACCTACAGACAAGATAATCTACAAATGGCATAGAGATTGACAGCTGTAAATGCAAGCAAATCAATAGAGTGGACTATCAAGGAAAGAATCCTTAATTCAGAAGGTGTTCTAGTGTATGTGTATGCTTATCTACATGAAAACTGTGTGTGTGTACACATACATGCATTGCACAGTGTCTACAAACATACATAAGATACCTGAAGAAAACATATAACATCATCAACACATACACACTGTACAGTGTGTACGACTAAGACATCTAACTCTCTGCCAGCTCCTTTTCACCTAGCTGTAACAAGAACAATAAATGTACATACCCCACCACAGCCTCACAATTCACTCCAATTTCTATCACATATCAAAGTAAAAGCACCCACTACACTCTCTGAGTGGTTGGCGTTAGGAAGGGCATCCAGCTGTAGAAACTCTGCCAAATCAGATTGGAGCCTGGTGTTACCATCCGGTTTCACCAGTCCTCAGTCAAATCGTCCAAACCATGCTAGCATGGAAAGTGGACGTTAAACGACGACGATGATGATGATGATGATGATCAAAATATCCATTTAGAGTAAAATACAAACCTTTCCTTTTCCTTCAATTAAAACACTAATGAACTTTAAAGTAGCATCTGGTAAATGAATAAGGAAGTAATTATAATAATTACAAGAGGGGCCTGCTTTGTTGTGTCTGAAGAAAAAATATATGTTGGCTTTCTGTTCATCATATAAGGTGGAGAGACAGTGTTGCAGGTGAGTGTGTGTGTGTGTGTGTGTGTGTGTGTGTGTGTGTGTGTGTGTGTGCACATGCACCTTACTGAACTTCCTTTAGCCCTTTGCTTAGAATCATCACCTACTTTCACTTCTGTTCTCTCTGTTATAGGGGCCACTTTAGGCCTTTAGCCTTGCATGTTAGAAGACAATTATCACTCATGCTGGTATCATGAAAAAAAGGACCCAGTACACTCTGTAAAAATGGATGGAATGAGGAAGGGCATCCAGCCATAGAAACTATGCCAAAATAGACATTGAAGTATGATGCAGCCCTCCAAATTGTCAGACCCTATCAAACTGTCCTACCCATATCAGCATGAAAGCTAGACATTAAACGATGATGATGAATTCAACTGAGACTTGGTTTGTGTTTGATATAATGAGCTTAACAGCAATCAATCTCTTTGTAGACTGAAGATAATAGTTGTTTTTCTGATGAATAAAATGAAACTAATTAGCAAGAACAATTCCAGCATTTTTCTGTTCAGAGAAATATAAAAATGTATTTCCATTTGTTTACTTTTCCCAGTGAAGCTTATAATTTAAGAACTGTATACCCCACCACCACATACATGGCTATATATAAATGAGAAACCCATTCTAAATTATCTCGCTGACATACTACGACGAAATCTCAAGATGCAGATAAGATAGAGATTTTTTATTTATTTACGGCCTCAAACATCTCATAAATACCTTCGCGCTTTAGTTGCCCCCTATTATTTATCTTGTTTCTCTCCATGAAATTCAATTGAATTCAGTTGTTGTCTTAAATTCATGCTTATTCATTTTCTAAGCTTCCTAAATTCATGCTACGTTATATTCTAATCACCCAGAATTCATTGCTCTTTTAAAAATTACGATTTATGCATTGTTGTCTCTCAAATATTTAAAATCTACAATTAAGAGCCCTATCTACTCGCTGGCGGTACCTACCCACCACTACCCATTTTCCTTTATTCAAAAATTCTTATCGCTCCTTAAAATTATGGCTTTTAAGTGTTGATTTCTCAGCCCAAGAATTACAGCGTGATGTGCTGCTTGACTGGTCCCCCCCCCCTCTCTCTCTCTCTCTCTCTTTATATATATGATGATGATGATGATGATCTTTTCTCCCGCCATGCCTCTGTCTACCCCTCCATCCTCTCTATCTCTCTTTCGTAGTTTTTCCTTAAGGTCTTCAGGTTCTGGCTATATATAAATGAGAAACCCATTCTAAATTATCTCGCTGACATACTACGACGAAATCTCAAGATGCAGATAAGATAGAGATTTTTTATTTATTTACGGCCTCAAACATCTCATAAATACCTTCGCGCTTTAGTTGCCCCCTATTATTTATCTTGTTTCTCTCCATGAAATTCAATTGAATTCAGTTGTTGTCTTAAATTCATGCTTATTCATTTTCTAAGCTTCCTAAATTCATGCTACGTTATATTCTAATCACCCAGAATTCATTGCTCTTTTAAAAATTACGATTTATGCATTGTTGTCTCTCAAATATTTAAAATCTACAATTAAGAGCCCTATCTACTCGCTGGCGGTAACCCGCCCTCCCACCCCCTCCACCGGAAGTTCATTCCTCTGTCATCCCACCCCCTCCACCGGAAGTTCATTCCTCTGTCATCCCACCCCCTCCACCGGAAGTTCATTCCTCTGTCATCCCACCCCCTCCACCGGAAGTTCATTTCTCTGTCATCCCACCCCCTCCACCGGAAGTTCATTCCTCTGTCATCCCGCCCCCTCCACCGGAAGTTCATTCCTCTGCCATCCTGTCAACCTCGGCTGTCTCCCGGAACCCATCTAGTGGCCTTGGCCATCCTCTCCCCTACCTTTGGGTAGCGCATTAAGGTTGAGAAATGTTTGCAGGTTGTAGGTACTGTTTTGCTTATGAATTCTTCCAATTGCAAGTTTTCTTTTCAGGTACACGACACTGCTTTTCCCCTTCCCAGGCTACAGGCCCACACCCCCAACACCCATACTGTTAGGATTGGCACTCTCAACGTCGGCACGCTGAAAGGTAGATCTGGTGAAATTGTTGAGATGCTTGAACGGAGATGCGTAGATATGTGCTGCATCCAGGAAGTAAGATGGAGAGGAGGTTCTGCAAGGTTCCTCACAGGCAAAGAACACAGGTACAAGATTTTCTGGGCAGGGAACACTGACGGGGTCGGGGGCGTAGGAATACTTCTAGCGGAGAAATGGGTGGATAAGGTAATCGAGGTCGTTAGAGTAAGTGACAGAGTACTTAAGATCAGACTAGTGCTTCATCATAGATTAGCTACTGTCATCTCAGCCTATGCACCTCAACCTGGGCTACCAGATGGTCTGAAAGACCAATTCTATGACACCCTCTTGCAAACTACCTCGTCGACGAGTGACAGGGACCTTCTCTTTGTGGCTGGAGACTTCAACGGTCATGTCGGACGTCGTGCTGGGGGCTTCCATGGCATACATGGAGGCTATGGCTTCGGTTCCCGCAACGAGGAGGGAACCAGACTGCTGGAGTTCTGTGATGCAACCAATCTTATGGTCTGCAATACCAACTTCAGGAAACCTGCCAGTCACCTAGTCACCTACCGCTCCGGCAGACACTCTAGCCAAATCGACTACATCCTCGCCAGAAATAGGGAAAGAGGGCGGCTTATAAATGCCAAAACCTACCCTGGCGAAGAATGTACCCCACAACATAGATTAGTAGTTAGCGACTTTGGGATCAAGGCAAAATGGGTGCCCAAAATTAGACAGGCTTGGAGAAGAAGGGTGTGGAAGCTTAAAGACCCTGCAAACGGACAGAGACTTAGAGACAAGTTACTTGAAGCATTTAACGAAATAGAAGGGGATATAGCATCATACAACGTGGAAGACAATTGGAGATTTCTGCGGGACAACCTGTTGAAAGCCACCGACCAGATTTGTGGGTGGTGTAAGGTCCCCTCCCAACCCAGAGTAACGTGGTGGTGGAACAAGGAGGTAGACAGGGCTATTAGACAAAAGAAACAGGCTTGGAAGGACTGGAAGAACGGTGGTAGCAGGGAATTGTACCAATGTGCCAGAAGGGAGGCTAGGCGACAGGTTTATTTAGCCAGAGGGGAAGCAGATAAGGAAAGATTTGCCAATGTTCTGCGCCGTGAGGACCAAAGACTCGAGGTATTTCGTGTTGCAAGACAGTGTAGGAGAGAGAATAGTGATGTTGTAGGAGAGAAATGTGTTCGCATGGATGATGGTACGCTTGCATTAAATGAGGACGCAAAGAAAGAGGTCTGGAGATGCCACTACGATAGATTGCTTAATAAAGAGAATGAATGGGAGAAAGAGAGCCTGCCTTATGTCGACCCAATAGAGGGACCAGCTATCCGAGTTGATAGTACCAGGGTAGATAAAGCAATTAAGAGTATGAAGACCGGGAAAGCCCCCGGCCCATCAGGAATCACTGCAGAGATGCTCAAAATATCTGGCAGTGTTGGCTATAGCCAAGTCACCCGTATTACGAACCAGGTGATACACGAAGGAGTCATACCCTATGACTGGTGTAGCAGCATCATAGTCAACTGCTACAAAGGTAAAGGGGACGCTTTAGATACAAATAATTACAGAGGCATCAAGCTGTTAGATCAGGTTATGAAAGTTACAGAGAGGGTCATAGCCCAACTAATTAGGGAGCGAATCAATTTAGATGAGATGCAGTTTGGGTTCGTGTCAGGTAAAAGCACTACTGATGCCTTATTTCTAGTGAGACAGTTGCAGGAGAAATACCTAGCTAAGGATAAACCTCTGTACCTGGCTTTCGTTGACATGGAGAAAGCCTTTGACAGGGTCCCCCGATCCCTTATCTGGTGGTCAATGAGGAAACTTGGGATAGAAGAATGGTTAGTGAGAGCTGTGCGAGCCATGTACAGAGATGCTGCCAGTAAGGTGAGGGTTGGAAATGAGTACAGCAATGAATTCCGGGTAGAGGTAGGGGTCCACCAAGGTTCCGTCCTCAGCCCCCTATTATTTACCATAGTCCTCCAGGCAATCACAGAGGAGTTCAAGACAGGTTGCCCCTGGGAGCTCCTCTATGCTGATGACCTTGCCCTAATTGCGGAGTCACTATCAGAACTAGAGGAGAAGTTTCAGGTGTGGAAGCAAGGTCTAGAATTGAAGGGCCTTAGAGTCAACCTAGCTAAAACCAAAATCCTAATAAGTAGGAAGGTAGATAAAACACAAACCCCTTCAGGTAGATGGCCCTGCTCAGTATGTAGAAAAGGAGTAGGTAGTAACTCTATAAGATGTACCCGGTGCAAGCTATGGACACATAAGAGGTGCAGCAACATCAAAGGCAGGTTAACTAGCAAGTTAGTTTTTGTTTGTGGCAGATGTTCAGGTGCAATAAAGACTGCAAACAAACAGGAAACAACTTCTATCTCATTCCAGGGTGAAAAACTAGAGGTAGTCGATAGCTTCCGCTATCTGGGCGACCAAGTTAGTAGTGGGGGTGGGTGCGCTGAAAGTGTAGCTGCTAGAATAAGAATAGCCTGGGCAAAGTTTAGAGAGCTCTTACCCCTGCTGGCGACAAAGGGACTCTCACTCAGAGTAAAAGGCAGACTGTATGACGCATGCGTACGAACAACCATGCTACATGGCAGTGAAACATGGGCTGTAACTGCTGAGGACATACGTAAGCTCGCAAGGAATGAAGCCAGTATGCTCCGTTGGATGTGTAATGTCAATGTGAATACCCGTCAGAGTGTAAGTATCTTGAGAGAAAAGCTGAACATTAGAAGCATCAGTTGTGGCGTGCAAGAGAGACGATTGCGCTGGTATGGACATGTGGTGAGAATGGAGGAGGATAGCTGCGTGAAAAAGTGCCACACCCTAACAGTTGAGGGAACCCGTGGAAGAGGTAGGCCCAGGAAGACCTGGGCTGAGGTGGTGAGGCAAGACCTTCGTACATTGGGCCTCACCGAGGCGATGACTACGGACCGAGACCTTTGGAAATGGGCTGTGCGTGAGAAGACCCGGCAAGCCAAGTAAGATCGTTGCCAGTGCCCCTGGACTGGTTCTTGTGCGGGTGCCACATGAGATGCACCATTTTGAGCGTGGCCGTTGCCAGTACCGCCTGACTGGCTCCTGTAGGATTTTCGAGCGAGATCGTTGCCAGTGCCCCTGGACTGGCTTGTGCGGGTGGCACATAAAAGACACCATTTCGAGCGTGGCCGTTTTCGTGCGGGTGACACGTAAAAGCACCCACTACACTCTCTGAGTGGTTGGCGTTAGGAAGGGCATCCAGCTGTAGAAACTCTGCCAAATCGGACTGGAGCCTGGTGTTGCCATCCGGTTTCACCAGTCCTCAGTCAAATCGTCCAACCCATGCTAGCATGGAAAGCGGACGTTAAACGATGATGATGATTAATATCATCTCAACTTCCACCAAAAACAACAATGAAATTGACTCTGCAAGATTGACAGATATGCTATAAATAGTACCCAAATTTCTCCCGAGTCACATTCAACTCCCTTTGATAGGGATACATCGGATAATGTAATTTTAAATACAGTATGTCTGGGGGGGGGGGCTGTGGCGGAGAAATGAGAGATAGTTATGGCTAGAGCAACTTTTATCAAAGATCTGCTTAACTGAAGTGAACCAGAACAAGGCTACTGCACCAACAACAATAACAATAACAAAAGTAACATCACTGAGGGTGCCTCTGAAAGATCACTTGATCTGTTTGAAACAGCAGCCAAATATTACTCAATACATACCTAACAGTCAGTCTTGAAGGGTTATGCATTTAATAATGTATTCCAAGACATACTATGCCTGAAAATCAGGTGGGATAGACATAGCTGGAATGTTTTTGACCATAGGCTTCCCTGATCAGGACTGTGTTGGAACAAAACATCAACAACACTTTCAACACTATTAACACTCCAACTACCACTGACACCACTATCTACTACAGCATTAACCTCATGTGAACAAGGGAACTTCTACATGGTCGCTCACCCTGCTAGAAATAGCAACCACACACTACCCTCTTAAAGACAGACACATACGGTAATGCAGTTTGGGGTACAGGGGTGGAGGAAAGCAAAAAAAAAAAAACAAGAGCGAGGGGTCATCATAGCTTGAATACTTTTGATCACCTTGAGCTAATTGAAGCTAATCAATAACATTATCACCATCCACTACCATATTACCATAAACAAATACAGCCTTTACATCTCCCCCCATCTTCATGTCTACCACCACCATCATCATCATCATCACTAACAACAAATCAGCATTATTGGCTTCAATTTTTGGGACAAGACCAGCAATTTTGGGGAGGGTGTAAGTTGATTGCATTGACCCACCCAGTGTTTAACTGATACTTATTTTATTGATCCTGAAAGGATGTAAGACCCCAGTGGAATTTGAACTCAGAATGTAAAGACAAGCGAAATGTCACCAAGCGTTTTGCCCGGCATCCTAACGACTCAGCCAACTCACTGCCTTATAGATCTGTATAATTAATCTCATCACAGATTAGCATAAACCACTATAACCACAGCATTAACACTTCTCATGATTTCATGACTGTCTATGTCACAACCACCACAACTACAACTGACTATGATTCCATCAATACCACTACATAATCAACCATACCATGTCCACCACGGATTTATCATACAACCAACACGAGCGGCAAAACCATAATTATGTCAAAGATGTAAGTTGCATAAGTAAGATAGCGGGGGGGGGGGGGGGGTACGAAAGCAGAAGGGTTAGTTAATGAGAAAGGCATGATCATGAAGACCAAGTAGAACACGGAGAATAAGAAGTCAATCCCCAATGATTATATCACCTTCAGTCACCTTAAAAAGTAACAACTACTTTCATTACATAAAGCACACACATAAATATGCACGCAAGCACACACACATACAAAGAGGCATTATTACTTGTCTTGAAGTCCCATCCAACATCACCTGTCACCATAATCACCAACACCACCAATAATCCCACAACAATAATCATTACTAAAATCACTGCTACAACCCTTATCCCCATAACGATGACAACGACAACGGCTGCTGCTACTGCCAAAACCACCGCCACCACCACCACCAGTTTGCTTGCTCCTGCAGTCACATCTTTTTCATACAGCCATTTACTCACTTTCTTTCAACAACAGTAACGACATATGACTCACTTCAGGGTTGCAGGTTGTCTGAGTCATGACATGACCTGCATTTCTTTCTTCAGTCATTGTCATGAGGCTGGATCAGTCACTCAGATACGACAGAACCTTGATTCACAGCCCGATTTTGAATCATGCCATACTACACCAACACTTTAAGGAGCTCTGGCTTTCTACAAGTCAATTTGCTGGACAATCCTGAGACATTATCACAAGAAGACTGGTTATTAGTCCATGCTTGTACCTCTGCCAGAAATCCTAGCCTTTCATCCAACCCCAATCTTGCACTCCCACTCCTTATTCAAAACTCCCTACCCCAACCAACCTTGATCTTAGATGACGTCCTGAAACTTCATTCAGCAGGAAACCATTTCAGTTTATTCTTTACTCTCAAATTTTTGGCTAACAGTCATATTTATTCAAGTGAACACTGAGTGTGTTGCATCATCACCAATCTCTGAAGAGATTGTAATCTCTAAAGTCTTATGAAGGCATTATCCACAGACACTCAGGTGCCTGGATTCTTCATCCATCACATCAACACAAGTTCTACAACCAAAGGAGATTTATTTTCATCTATAGTAGCAGATGTTGTTGTTTTATTTATGTTTTATTACTATTGTTTAACCCCAGATTTACTCTGATCAAACAAACATATGATCATATGTTTTCCAGTCATAACCACCCATTCTTTTACTTACAGACACAGTGTGTCTAGGTCAACATTATTCAATGTGGCCTTCCTTGTTTTTAAAACTGCAGAATGTTATTTAAAGATAATTAGGTCACAATTTCTAGCAGCTTGAACAATTAGACAGGGGTTCATTACTTGTGTGCATTATATATAAGTGTGGAGTTATGTACTTGTGTGCTATATGCATTAAAAAGACTATGTGTCTATGTGATCGTAAATGGATAGTGTGTGCACTCTGTACTTTTGAATATGTGGTTATGTTCATATATGAATGTGTGAGTAACATGTGTAAATACAATCCTTATATACAGCTGTAAGCACATGTGCATGTATGCATTCAGTAACCATGTTTGATTGCATATAAGATGTACTTATTTTTCCGAAAATGTCCCCCAAAATCAACCCGGGTCTTATATGTAAAATTGGACCTTCCATAAGCTAATTTTGTCCATGAATACCCTAAAAACTTCCCCTCACCCCAAAAAAAATATGTGCAGCTGAAATTGGAGTGTGTTAATGGTGGTGACCCAGCATGGTTGCAGCTCTCAAGCTGAAACTAGTAAAAGAGTTTTTCAGTGCATATTTCATGCCATCTAATACAGTACACGTGTGCATGTGTGTATGTGTGAGTGTGCATGTGCATATGTGTTTGTCAATAAATGAATGTGTTTGTGCATGTATGTTTGTTGACAAATGCATATGCATATATATGTGTGTGTGTGTGTACATATATATGTATGTGTGTGTGTGTAATCAAAAGTTCAGTAACAGAAAGAATAACTGTATACATATCAATTATATGAGTTTACATATATTGAATCACCTTCTTACTTTGTAACTAAGTCCCTATATCTCCCTATCTGGATAATTTTATGCCTATTTATTCACCTGGTCATCTTCCACCTCTCTCCTTTCCTCTAACTAGCAACCATTTTATAATATCTTCCAAGCTTATCTCTCCTCACTCTACTTCACCCAACATCCCTCTCTTCAACTTAAAAACTGTCTTCTATTTCTTTCATTCTCTTCCTTTCTTATTTTGTATGTGTGTGTGTGTGTGTAAATATACATACACACACACATATATATATTTATAAATACACACACACACGCACACATACATAAACACATACATATATATATAAACATACATATATGCATATGCACATACATAAACACATATATTCAGAATACCAGTTCAGAGAGAAGAAAACTGCCCTGCAGCTAATGTCATCTGCACACATAAGCCAAGTCACCAAGGCACGCAGCACTATTAAACAACACTCACTTGTTAATTAACTGATGTCTGCACATGAAGCTACACTAGAATGATTGTAGAAAAGTTCTCTCTCTCTCTCTCTCTCTCTCTCTCTCTCACACACACACACGTGCACGTGTATAGTGATTTGTTAAAGCACTATACGTATATAACCTGTATATTAGTAAACATACATTTGCCTTATTATCAAAAAGCAGACTGTAGTTAAACCAGTTTTTATTTTCCTCTCAGGGACCAGGGAAGGAGAGCAACCACCAATACAACAACACCTTACCGGACACTAATGGTCCAGAGCCCCTCATAATCTGCACTGATTTATGAGCAGGAACTACAAATAGTGTCTTTTGCTGAGCTACTAAGTTCCATGGACCTAAACACACCAACAGTAGTTGTCAAGCAGGACAAACACAAACGCCTATGTCTATATCTTATGCACAGAATATCATTAGGCTATAATATTTCATGGACATAATACAGCAATATTTCTCGTATATGATACCATATGCTTATATTTTCTATATACAATACAATATAACTAAAACCAATACACAAAGAAGAGCACGTGTAAGAAAGTAGTGTGAAAATAGAAACGTATCCATGAGGCTGTACCACCACCACCATCCTCTCCACTGTCACCATCAGCATCAACACTGCCAGGACTGAAAACACAAAAAATTCAACAGATGGCAACAACAGTAATGCACGCTGTAGTGATAATTAAACAATTATGCATTTCACTGTTGGCTGCGTCTAAATACAATTACTGTAATGCTACAATTGCGACAAATGCGACAAAAATAAATAAAGGATGAGAAGAATAAAGGAAAACAAACAGCAACAAAAGTAAGATTCTAACAGAGAAGAAATATGCAAGACGAGTTGAACAGATTGCTGACATAATGGTCCTGAACTGAATACATAGCCATGAGGAAAGAAAAATTTGAAATGATGAAGATTCCAAAATTAACATTATTAATTTAATTCACACGCAATTACACGCACACACTCACACACACAAGTGTACATGCATACACACTATGCCTGTGTACATGCATACACATACACACAAATCGTTATGAAATATTTTAAGACTTTTTTTTTTTTTTTCAAAGAAATTATATTGTCTCGTTTGTATAAAACACACTTGGTAGTCACATGGTTTACTTATGCTAATTAAGAAACTTATTTCAGTTACATGGTTACAGCAAGATAACTGGAAGGTTCTGTTGTTCACATGACTGAAGGTAATTAAAGATAATGTAGGAGTAGACACGTGAATGAGAATCGGAGTGTTTACAGATAAGGTAAGGTCCCAGTGAACTAAGTCGGTGATCCTGCTTTTGATTGGTGGTTGGGGTGCTTTACTTCACTTAAGTGGCCAACTCTAAAAGTAGCACTTACCAAATCTATCATTTCCCTTCTCACTAGCTACACAAAAGATTAACCCTTTAGCATTAAGATTACTCTGTCAAATGTAATGCTTATATAGTCATATTGTTTTGAATTGATCATGGTTTATCTCAAAGCTTTGAAATTTCAATGACATGATTGTTTATTTTTAGAATAATATTGTAAGGGAAGTGTGAGAGACCAGATCTGGCCAGCTTAAAGATAAAACAGGTAGATTATTTTGGCTGGATATGGCCAGTTTAAATGCTAAAGGGTTGAACTAGCTATATCTGGCCCAAATCATCCACCTGTTTTCTTTTCAAACGAACCAGATCTTACCTCTCACATCTACCCTACATTGTGATTTTAAAAATAAACATTCACACCATCAAAATCTTGAACCTACAAGATGATGACAATATAATCCCTGTCAATTCACTTTTCTGGAACTTCCCTAAACTGCAGTTGAAACTCACAGAGATAGTTTCTGCTTGAGTGAGGTGTTGAAGAACCTACAGACAAGATAATCTACAAATGGCATAGAGATTGACAGCTGTAAATGCAAGCAAATCAATAGAGTGGACTATCAAGGAAAGAATCCTTAATTCAGAAGGTGTTCTAGTGTATGTGTATGCTTATCTACATGAAAACTGTGTGTGTGTACACATACATGCATTGCACAGTGTCTACAAACATACATAAGATACCTGAAGAAAACATATAACATCATCAACACATACACACTGTACAGTGTGTACGACTAAGACATCTAACTCTCTGCCAGCTCCTTTTCACCTAGCTGTAACAAGAACAATAAATGTACATACCCCACCACAGCCTCACAATTCACTCCAATTTCTATCACATATCAAAGTAAAAGCACCCACTACACTCTCTGAGTGGTTGGCGTTAGGAAGGGCATCCAGCTGTAGAAACTCTGCCAAATCAGATTGGAGCCTGGTGTTACCATCCGGTTTCACCAGTCCTCAGTCAAATCGTCCAAACCATGCTAGCATGGAAAGTGGACGTTAAACGACGACGATGATGATGATGATGATGATCAAAATATCCATTTAGAGTAAAATACAAACCTTTCCTTTTCCTTCAATTAAAACACTAATGAACTTTAAAGTAGCATCTGGTAAATGAATAAGGAAGTAATTATAATAATTACAAGAGGGGCCTGCTTTGTTGTGTCTGAAGAAAAAATATATGTTGGCTTTCTGTTCATCATATAAGGTGGAGAGACAGTGTTGCAGGTGAGTGTGTGTGTGTGTGTGTGTGTGTGTGCACATGCACCTTACTGAACTTCCTTTAGCCCTTTGCTTAGAATCATCACCTACTTTCACTTCTGTTCTCTCTGTTATAGGGGCCACTTTAGGCCTTTAGCCTTGCATGTTAGAAGACAATTATCACTCATGCTGGTATCATGAAAAAAAGGACCCAGTACACTCTGTAAAAATGGATGGAATGAGGAAGGGCATCCAGCCATAGAAACTATGCCAAAATAGACATTGAAGTATGATGCAGCCCTCCAAATTGTCAGACCCTATCAAACTGTCCTACCCATATCAGCATGAAAGCTAGACATTAAACGATGATGATGAATTCAACTGAGACTTGGTTTGTGTTTGATATAACGAGCTTAACAGCAATCAATCTCTTTGTAGACTGAAGATAATAGTTGTTTTTCTGATGAATAAAATGAAACTAATTAGCAAGAACAATTCCAGCATTTTTCTGTTCAGAGAAATATAAAAATGTATTTCCATTTGTTTACTTTTCCCAGTGAAGCTTATAATTTAAGAACTGTATACCCCACCACCACATACATGGCTATATATAAATGAGAAACCCATTCTAAATTATCTCGCTGACATACTACGACGAAATCTCAAGATGCAGATAAGATAGAGATTTTTTATTTATTTACGGCCTCAAACATCTCATAAATACCTTCGCGCTTTAGTTGCCCCCTATTATTTATCTTGTTTCTCTCCATGAAATTCAATTGAATTCAGTTGTTGTCTTAAATTCATGCTTATTCATTTTCTAAGCTTCCTAAATTCATGCTACGTTATATTCTAATCACCCAGAATTCATTGCTCTTTTAAAAATTACGATTTATGCATTGTTGTCTCTCAAATATTTAAAATCTACAATTAAGAGCCCTATCTACTCGCTGGCGGTACCTACCCACCACTACCCATTTTCCTTTATTCAAAAATTCTTATCGCTCCTTAAAATTATGGCTTTTAAGTGTTGATTTCTCAGCCCAAGAATTACAGCGTGATGTGCTGCTTGACTGGTCCCCCCCCCTCTCTCTCTCTCTCTTTATATATATGATGATGATGATGATGATCTTTTCTCCCGCCATGCCTCTGTCTACCCCTCCATCCTCTCTATCTCTCTTTCGTAGTTTTTCCTTAAGGTCTTCAGGTTCTGGCTATATATAAATGAGAAACCCATTCTAAATTATCTCGCTGACATACTACGACGAAATCTCAAGATGCAGATAAGATAGAGATTTTTTATTTATTTACGGCCTCAAACATCTCATAAATACCTTCGCGCTTTAGTTGCCCCCTATTATTTATCTTGTTTCTCTCCATGAAATTCAATTGAATTCAGTTGTTGTCTTAAATTCATGCTTATTCATTTTCTAAGCTTCCTAAATTCATGCTACGTTATATTCTAATCACCCAGAATTCATTGCTCTTTTAAAAATTACGATTTATGCATTGTTGTCTCTCAAATATTTAAAATCTACAATTAAGAGCCCTATCTACTCGCTGGCGGTAACCCACCAATTCTTCTCGTAGTGCAAACTGATGGCATATGATCTAGCATAAATACCAACCAAGTCTATCATGGCATAAGTATACACAGTTGAAGCTAACATAGAGCATCCAGAGATGAAATGGTCAGTTGTTTCTCTGATTGTACCTCAAAAGTGACAGGTAGGATCAGTACCATTTTTATGAATGTCGGCTGGATAATTTTTAGTAAGCAGATGGCATAGTCATCTGCTTACTAATAATAGCAGTAATAATGGTCCTTTCAACTAAAAGTACATGAAGATGGATGGAATACTACTAAGCATTTTGCCCAGTGTGCTAATGATTCTTATTTCTTTATTGCTCACAAGGGGCTAAACATAGAGGGGACAAACAAGGACAGACAAACGGATTAAGTCGATTACATTGACCCCAGTGCATAACTGGTACTTATTTAATCGACCCTGAAAGGATGAAAGGCAAAGTCGACCTCGGCGGAATTTGAACTCAGAATGTAACGGCAGACAAAATACCGCTAAGCATTTCACCCAGCATGCTAACATTTCTGCCAGCTCACTGCCGTACTGTGCTAATGATTTACTGTGCCAGCTCGCCACCTTAATAATAATAATAATAATAATAATAATAATAATAATAATAATAACAACAAGAGCACTCAGAGAGTGCAAACCTCTGCCAAGGCAACACCAACATCCTCTCAAAGATTAGCCAGAGATGATTTTTAAAATGTGAATATCTGAAATAAACTCGACAGCTCTCACAAACAAGAATACTAAAAATAAACCCGACCACTTTCAAAAATTAAGTAAAAAAAAAACAGGAAAAATAATCCAGAATCCTTGTTCAATATTGGATCAATCCCAAAATCTAATCAGTTTGTGCCAGTCACGAGGCCAAACATCCCTGAAAGTTTCATCCAAATCCATCCAGCGACTCTTGAGATATCTTGTCCACAGACAAACAAACACACATGACTGAAAACATTACCTCCACCTTAGTAAAGGCGGAGGTAATAACAAAAATAATTATTTAACATTCAATTTTCCATGACAACCCGTGGAAGAGGTAGGCCCAGGAAGACCTGGGCTGAGGTGGTGAGGCAAGACCTTCGTACATTGGGCCTCACCGAGGCGATGACTACTGACCGAGACCTTTGGAAATGTGCTGTGCGTGAGAAGACCCGGCAAGCCAAGTAAGATCGTTGCCAGTGCCCCTGAACTGGCTCTTGTGCGGGTGGCACATGAGATGCACCATTTTGAGCGTGGCCGTTGCCAGTACCGCCTGACTGGCTCCCGTAGGATTTTCGAGTGAGATCGTTGCCAGTGCCCCTGGACTGGCTTGTGCGGGTGGCACATAAAAGACACTATTTCGAGCGTGGCCGTTTTCGTGCGGGTGACACGTAAAAGCACCCACTACACTCTCTGAGTGGTTGGCGTTAGGAAGGGCATCCAGCTGTAGAAACTCTGCCAAATTAGATTGGAGCCTGGTGTTGCCATCCGGTTTCACCAGTCCTCAGTCAAATCGTCCAACCCATGCTAGCATGGAAAGCGGACGTTAAACGATGATGATGATGATGAATGATGCTCATTTACAACTATCATGTAATATCTAGACAAGGGTACATAAAAACACATACACGACAGGCTTCTTTCAGTTTCTATCTACCAAACCAACTCACAAGTACAGTTAAGAATAATAAAATTTCGAGTGGACATACCTCATTTTTACAGTAAAAGGGTTAAGTTACAGTGAGCCTAGTAAGTACATAGATGAAAGTATGACCATTTAGGAAACCTAGGTGCTATTAACCAATAAAGAAGCATGTAGGCCTCATGGAGGCAAAGTGGCCGAGTTCCTTTCGAGTGTTGGGCCTCACAGAAGCAATGCTCAAGACCTTTGGCATTATGTTATGCTTGAGAAGAAGACCCATCAAGCCGAGCAAAATCACAACCGTGGAAAATACTGGTGTCACACAAATTGGCACATAAATGCATCCCAGCGTCACGCAAATGGAACCTGTGCTGGTGGCATGTAAAAGCACTCACTACACTCTCGGAGTGGTTGGCGTTAGGAAAGGCATCTAGCTGTAGAAAACCATGCCGAATCAGACTGGAGCCTGGTGCAGCCTTCCAGCATGCTGGCCCAGTCAAACCATCCAATCCATGCCAGTATGGACAATGGACGTTAAATGATGATGATGTAGGGACTCCTAACATGGTAGCTAAATCTGATAGAAATAGTGGTAAAATCTCTCTCAAATTACACTGTACTGTCTTTAAAAAAAAGGAAAGACATAGTAGACAATGCAGTCCTAAATACATTGTCTAAAAAAGAAGAAAAAAAAGCAGGATGGTCACAGCTAGAATGTCTTTTGACCAAAGCTTTACTTGATCAGAGTAGACCTGAGGCTAGCCAACAAAAACTACCTGCCCCGACCCACCCCATTAACATCATCACAACTATGAACACGCATCAACACTCACCGTCCCAATCATTATCAGCTGAGCTGTTAGTGGAACAGAGAAGTTAGTTAAATTACTAAAATGGGGTTTTTAAATACAGAGAGATAGAAAACAAAGGAGAGAGAGAGAGAGAGAGAGAGAGAGATAAAGAGAGAGAGAGAGAGAGAGAGAAAATGAGAGAAAGAGAGAGAGGGAGGCAAGAGCATGAATGAGTGAATACAGATGGGCATGGGGATGAGAAGTGACAAAGAAAGTGAGATGTGTCTAAGGAATAACAAAGAGCATTCTTGGGCTGCTGTTGCCGTATAGCTTCAGGTCAACCCTAATTGAGCAGACCTCTGACGTACATAGAGGATTATATTGCAGACATAATCCGCTATGCAGCTTTCCCTTTTTGTAAGTCAAGCATTGTGTAATTCAAGGGATACTTGACTGCTATTTCTAGCTGGTGGACTGATGGTTGGAACATAATGATACGCTCAGGAACAGCATCTTGAACATCAACAAGAGCTATTGTGTCTCTTCACCTTATTATTTGCTACTCTTCACACCACCATCACCACCACCACCACCATTACTGTTATCCACCACTCCACTGCCTTATACACAAGCAGAGCCCTAACCTGACAATGAGATGGGAGAAGAGGAAGGACTAATGAGAGAAGTCTCTTGGCAAAAAAATAGAAAATAAAAAATAAAGAATAAAAATAAACCCTGCCATCACCTGAGATGCCAGTAAAGGCGGAAATAGCAAAGAGCGGACAAAATAAGAAGGGAAACAAGAAAGAATGCATTCCAAAGTAGCTAATATGGAGCATGTAAAGGGTGCTTGGTGGTGAGAAGAGAGGAGGAGGAGGAGGAATATTAAAACAAACAACCCCTCTCCCCACCACCACCACCACCATCACGTCAGCATCATACCCTCTTACAACAAAAGCAAAATTAAATAGCCACCCCTTTCCGCATAAGGGTAAAGATGGGAGGGAGGGAGAAAGAGAGAGATTCACCTACTTCTATCAGCACCCATCCCACCCTCATCCTGCCACCATTACGTTGTTGTTGTTGTTGTTGTTGTTACGTTACAGCAATCACTGTTATCATCATAACCACAGTCAATACAACTGAAATTATTATAAGCATCATCACCTGTCACCGCTAGGACCGATCGCTGTCACCGCCAACATACCATCACCCGGCGGTGGGGGGGTTTAACTACAACTACTGTAACGACCATCAGCCACAACCAGGCTGTCACCATCACCGCTAAAATGTCTGGAATTACTTGAGTGTGATAAGTCAGGTAGAGAATGCTGTGATGGAGTAGTGTGGTAAGTGGTACTGACAGGTGTTAGAAGAATTTCACAAAACCCCTCCAAAAAAACATCAATAACAAAAACATAAAGGTGAGAGGTGAAATTAAAGCTTTGTACATTTTTAATATGTATGTGTGTGTAAGGTGGCAAGCTGGTAGAGTCGTTAGCATGCCAGGCGAAATGCTTAGTGGTATTTCATCTGTTTTTACGTTGGGTTCAAATTCCGCAGAGGTCAACTTTGCCTTTCATCCTTTCGGAGTCAATAGATTAAGTACCAGTTGCTTACTGTGATCGATCTAATCGACTGGCCCCCTCCTCCAAAATTTCAGCCTTGTGCTTAGAGTAGAAAAGAACATGTACGTGTATGTAAGATGGTGAGCTGGCAGAATTGTTAGCTGGCAAAATCGTTAGGACAGCAGGTAAAATGCTTACCAGCATTTCACCCGTCTTTATATTGTGAGTTCAAAATTCCACAGAGGTCAACTTTACCCTTCATCCTTTGGGTCGGGTTGATAAAATAAGTACCTGTTGAGGAGTGGGGTTGATGCAATCAACTTAGCCCCTCCCTGACATTGCTGGCCTTGAGCCAGAATTTCAAACCAATATGTACGTGTGTGTAGGCGCAGCAAGCTCGCAGAATCATTAGCACACTGAGCAAAAATACTTAGCGGCATTTCATGTCTTTGTGCTGTGAGTTCAAATTCTGCTGAGGTCAACTTTGCCTTTCATCTTTTCAAGGTTGATAAAATAAGTACCAGTTAAACACTGGGGTTGATGTAATACTGTAATTGAGTTATCCCTCCCCTAAAATTGCTGACCTTGTGCCAAAATTTGAAGCCAATATGCATGTGCGTGGGAGTATGTATCTGCATGCATGAGGAAAACTTTGTCTTTTGAAATGTATTTTTTCTATAGGCACAAGGACTGAAATTTTGGAGAAGGGGTTTCTTAATTGCATTGACTCCAGCACTTGACCAGTGCTTATTTTATTGACCCTGAAAGGCTAAGTTGACCAGTAGAGCTTGAACTCAGAAGATAAAAAAACAAGATATGTGAATATTTTTATGTGTGTAGTTTGTTTGAAACAGCAAAATTTCCAAATCCATCATCAATGTTTCTAGCCCTTCAAGGTCTCATCTTTTAGTTCAGTCATTGGCAAACTGCAGCCTGTGGGATTTTCTGAATGGCACAACAAATGAATGGATTTTCTTTAGTAGTGCAGCCCATCTGATGATGACCCGTGTAGCCCACTTCTCGAAAACGGTTGTCCATGTCTGTTTCAGATGAAGTGATGTTAGCATGCATGCTACTGCCTTATAAAACAGTAGACAGAGCAAATGAGATGGGTGTTGATATTAGATTAATGCTGGAATTAGAATTATCAGATTAATACAACATCAATTACATGTTTGTGAATAGTGAATGTTATCCAACTTAATTTAGTATTGTGAAGTGTTATGAGTATTATGTCCATCACTGATCATCTACTTTTGTGGGGAATTCTTTGTACTATAAGCATGTTGTTTATAAATGCTTTCTTATCATGTTTTACAATATGATTTGTGATGTAGTGCATTGCAATTGCTCCTTGGAAATGCATGAACAGCTGGCAAAAATTGCTCTATTTGTACCATTATTATCATCATCATTTTAGCGTCCACTTTTCCATGCTTGCATAGGTCCAACAGAGTTTACAGAGGCAGATTCTTTATGATCAGATGCCCTTCCAGTTGCCAACCCCACCTGTTTCCAAGCAAGGTAATATATTTCCCTATGGCCAGATGTGTTCTTGCAGAATACTGGAAATGAATGACACTGCTAATATGACAGTGACAATCATTTTAAACTATCACTTACAAGAGGTAGTGTATTCACTAATGCAAGCTTATACACAACAGACCTGCTACAAATTACAGCACAAGGTAATATAACGCTGTGGTTCCTACTATCAGCTAAATAGACTCAGCTATCAAGAGTTAATCCTATAATATCTATTATAAATACCATCAATTCTGCTTGATTGCAGAGTAGATAATTGTATAATCAGTAAATTGCATAATTATTTTTTTAAAACAGTGAACTATTTCAGCAGCAAATATCAATTTAGTTAAATGCATATGCAAATATCAATTTCAGCATGAAATCAAACACTTATTTGGTTTGATATGAATAAAGTGATTTTGGGAGCTTCTATTGTTATGGCACCAATCAGTATTTCATGTTTACAAACAATTAACATCAAGAGTCAGATGTACTCAAGTTATTATCACCTTTCCAATGAATATAAAGATTATCAAAGTTCAGATTCCACTACATTTTTATCTGTGTAGTTCTATTGTGCAGGTGCGTGGTTTAGTGGTTGAGGTATTCAGCTCACGATCATAAGATCATAAGTTCAATTCCTGGCAACACATTATGTCCTTGAGCAAGATACTTTACTTCTCATTGCTCCAAACCACTCAGCTGGCAAGAATGAGTAGTACCTGTAATTCAAAGGGGCCAGCCTTGTCACACTTTGTGTCATGCTGAATCTCCCTGAGAACTACATTCAGAGTACACATGTCTGTGGAGTGTTCAGCCACTTGCACTTTAATTTCACAAGCAGGCTGTTCTGTTGATTGTATCAACTGGAACCTTGTCATCGTAACCAATGGAGTGCCAGTTATACTTATAAAATTCTTCAATAAATTAATCCTTGTTGTAGAAACATGTTTGATGATGCACCAAGGTCCAGTATCATTATCTTTTAACATCTATGTTCCATGCTGGCATGGATTGGTCAGTTTTGACAAGATCTGATGAGTCTAAGGACTGCAATGTCTGCTTTGGTATGGTTTGTATGGTGGGATATCCTTCCTAATGCTAACCACTTTACAGCATGTACCGGGTACTTTTATAATTTTGTTTTCTAAGACCTTAACTTCTTTAGTAATTTCTATGAAAATTTAACATTGTCACTGGTCTAAGCAAATATTTAAAAAGCAGAGCATGCTGGATGGAAAAGTATAAGGGAATATAGATAATAAACCACTGCACAAAATTAGTCTCTGTTTGATTAAGATAATTTATTTTCCAAATCAAAACACATGAAGGTGTCTGTAAAACAACATTGGACGAAAAGAGCGTGTTGTTGTGATAGAAATGGTTGAGAACCACTGAAGTACATTAACCTGTAATTAACCTAATTATTTCTTTCTAAACACACAGCTCCCCACCTACATATATACACACAGCAGTTGTTATCATTGTGCAATTCAAAGTGTATGAAAGTCATTGTCAGAACATATGAATCTAGCTTAAGTTTGAGTGATTAGAAATTATAATTAGAAAATATAAAAGGGATTCAAAATCCTCATAGGAGTTAAGTCAAATGCTTGCCATACTGATAGATAAAGTAGGTCGTACTGGGTCAACCAGAAGTGAATTATGTGTACACATAATGCACTTTTAATATATAACTCTTTTTATATTTAGGGTAGCAAGCTGGCAGAATTGTTAGCATACCAGATAAAATGCTTAGTGGCATTTCATCCATCTTTACATTCTAAGTTCAAATTTCGATGTAGTCTATTTTCCCTTTCATCCTTTCGGGGTTACTCTTTTACTCTTTTACTTGTTTCAGTCTTTTGACTGTGGCCATGCTGGAGCACCACCTTTAGTTGAGCAAATCAACCCCAGGACTTATTCTTTAGAAGCCTAGTACTTATTCTATCGGTTTCTTTTGCCGAACCACTAAGTTACGGGGACATAAACACACCAGCATCGATTGTCAAGTGATGTTGGGGGGACAAACACAGACATTGCTGGTCTTGTACCAAAATTTGAGACCAATATGTAAATCTGTTTAATTAAATAATCATGTATGCGTAACATTAGTACAATACCTTACTATTTTTTATCTTATAGTCCATGACATTTTGCAGAGCCTCTAAGACTAGTGGAGGGAGGGAAAGGGGAAGATATTCTTAAGCATTTGGTATTCAGATTAGTCTGTCAAATGTAATGCTTATTTATTCACATAGTTTGAACCAATCATGCATTACCTCATAGCTTTGAGATTTTGATGCGATTGTTTTATCTTTAGAATAACATTGTGTTAGAATGACAATTCGGGGTAAGTGTGGAAGGCCAGATCTAGCCAGTTTGAATATAAAGCAAGTAAAACATTTTGGTTGGACATAGCCAGTTAAAATGCTTAAGGGTTAAACCAGAAACCGGGCCCAAATGTTTCTGAGAGAGTGGATCTACTGAAAAACACTAAGGTACCAGGTGGTGGTGTTAAACCGGGTGACAAATTAAGCCTATCACTGAAGTAGGCTGTGGTGGGATTTGAACTCAAAATGAAAAAATCTTGAACAAATACTACAAGGCATTTGGTCCAACATCCTCACAGTTCCACTAATCTACTGCTTGCATAGGTACCTTTTTTATTGACTCTGAAAAGATGACAGAAAAAATTGACCTGAGCAGAATTGGAACTCAGAATTGAGAGAGCTGGACTACATACTTCTGAAGTAGTCTACCCAGCATTCTATCAATTCAGCCAATTCACTTCCGACTAACAATGTATTGTGATTTCTCAATTTATTGATTACTGTGGGAAGTGAAAGTAATTGCTTAAGAATTGCAATTAAGCCAAATTAACTGTAAAATGCATTTATAGAAACAAAGAAAATGAGAGAATTTAAGCCTTGGGTGAGTTCTAAGGATTCTTTAAGTTTATACTTCAGGTAACAACCTGATTGTTGTTACAGAATTAATGACATTAGAGTAATTTGTGTGTGTGTGTGTGTGTGTGTGTGAAAGAGAAAGAGAAAGAGAGAGAGAGAGAGAGAGAGAGAGAGTTCATTATCATTTAATGCCTACTTTTCCATGCTTGCATGAGTCACATAGAATTTGTTGACACAGATTTTCTATGACCAGATGCCCTTCCTGTTGCCAACTTTATCTGATATCTCTCCATGGCTAGACACATTTTCCACAGGAAATAGAAAATCAATAACCTTGCTTGTATGATTTTGCTTATTCACAACCATCATGTGATGACTTGGCAAAGGTACATTACACACACACTAACATATATATATTCTTTTACTTGTTTCAATCATTTTGACTGTGGTCATGCTGGAGCACTGCCTTTTAGTCGAAGAAATTGACCACTGGACTTATTTTTTGTAAGCCTGGTACTTATTCTATCAATCTCTTATGCCGAACCACTAAGTTACGGGGATGTAAACACATCAACATTGGTTGTCAAGTGATGGTGGGGGGACAAACACAGACACAAACACACAACTATATACATCATCATCATCATCGTTTAATGTCCGCTTTCCATGTTAGCATGGGTTGGACAATTTGACTGAGGACTGGTGAACCAGATGGCTACATCAGACTCCAATCTGATTTGGCAGAGATTCTACAGCTAGATGCCCTTCCTAACACCAACCACTCTGAGAGTTATAGTGGATGCTTTTACGTGCCACCGGCACGAAGGCCAGTCAGGCAGTACTGGCAACGGCCACACTCAAAATGGTGTATTTTACGTGCCACCAGCACAGGAATATATTATATATATATGTATATATATATATATATATATATATACATATATATATATATATATATATATATATATATATATAATGAGCTTCTTTCAGTTCTGTCTACCAAATCCACTCACAAGGCTTTGGTTAGCCCAAGGCTATAGTACAAGACACTTGGTCAAGGTGCCAGGCAGTGGAACTGAACCCAGAACCATGCGGTTGGGAACCAAGCTTCTTACCACACAGCCACACCTGTGCCTATATACATACCACCAACATCATCATCACCATCATCATCATTTAACGTCTGTTTTGCATGCTAGCACGGGTTGGATGGTTTGACAGGAGCGGGCCAGCTGGGGAGCAGTCCAGACTCGAATTGTCTGTTGTGGTATGGTTTCTATGGCTGGATGCCCTTCCCAACACCAACCACTTTGCAGAGTGTGCTGAGTGTTTTTTACATGCCACTAGCATGAGTGCATTCATGTAGCACCGACACGAGTGCCTCTTATGTGGCACCGGCACCTGTAAAGGAAAAGCCTGTATGGATATCAGTGAATTTACTTAGCTTGATGCGTCTTCTCAAATACTGCAAATCACCACAACTCCTGGACCCTTGTCATTTCCTCAGTGAGGTGCAACATCCAAAGATCTTTTCTCACCACTTTGTCCCACGTCTTCCTAGGTCTATCAACTTCCACATGTTTCCTCTACAATTAACGCTTAGTACTTCTTTATGCAGCCTTCCTCATTTCTCTCTCTCTCTCTCACACACATACACACGCACACAGAGAAAGACACCCAGGTTTTTTTCAGTTTTTGACTACCAAATTGATTCAAAAGTCTTTGGTTGGCCCAGAGCTACAGAAGATACTTGCTCAAGGTCCATACAATGTCCAGAGCTATAGAAGACACCTGCTCAAGTTCATAGAAAAGATACAGGATTATACAGCACTTATAACACAACCACCTAAGCTGTTGGCCATGATTCTGAGTCCCTGCCCTATCTGGAATTGAAATTCCATGGTGCTAAGCAGATGAGTAAAAAATCTTTTCCTAAACAATATGCTGGTCATTTACAAGCATGGGCATCCTGTCAAGAGATTCTCCCCTCATCAGCTTAATACTATATAATCAAAGCAAAACACCAACTTTTAAAAGTTTGTCAGGACTCAGGTGTAGCAGTAGATTGTATTGAGCATTTGCTGGTTTGTAAAACCAATGAATATTTGACAGTTAATTTTGTTACAGCTTAGCTCCAATTCAGCCGTGACTGAGAAAACCTACGATCAAAAGTATTTCATCCTATTTTTCTTTTAGTGACATCTAGTGCTACATTATTTAATATGCCCTTTCTAATTCAAGACAATTGTTTTGATTTGAGGAAAATTTGGCTGGTATTTTCAACAGGTTAAACAATGGTATAGATACTTCCTCATTGGCTTACATGTGTTTAATATACCTGGAAACCACAAATACCTTTCCCTGATATTTTTAGAAAATTAAAACTATTCAGGAAGAATAAATTTGTAGTTTGCTGTGTAAAAAAAAGATTCAAATAGTTAAAAAAACAAATCTCATAAATTTTTGTACTTCTTTCCTAGAAAAAAAAAAAAAAAAAATAAAAATAGCTTGAAACATCAGATTTCTGTTCTTAAGAATTTTATGAAAAACTGTCACTTTCAATATGTCACAGTAGCTTAGCATAATACTAAGAATAAGTTGGGATACAGAGCATTTTAAGAATGGAGATATTAAGAAAATACACCAGCTTGTAGGCAATTTGGAAGTATTACAGATCTCAAAACAGATATACCCTGAAATTGGTTGAAAAGAGAAACCAAGAGCTTGGTAATTTCCTAAGTTCACATAACACTTGGAATTTTGCCAATGCAAGAGATTTACTTCATTCAAAATATCTCTTTTGGTTTTTTCAAGAATACAGAGGGAAGACTAATAGCTGTGATACTGCTTAGTAATTTGAACATTATACTCAGTTCCTGAAAACACTGCAATACTTGAAACTGTAAATATCTAGAAGACTTTTCTACATGAAAACTTCAAGACCCTACTTTCATTTTCTAACAGTTAAGAATTGCACTATTTTTAACATATAATTATTTTTATCTTATATATATATTTATCCCATATTTATACACAAAGGGCGGGAACAGGCAGTTGCTTAAACTGGTCCCAGTATCAGGTTGGTACATATTTTATCCACTCCCGAATAACAAAACAGAAAGCTGACCCCTATCAAGATTTAAACTTTAGAACACAAAGGGGCGTAACTAAATAAAATACCATTTTTATTTGTTCACTACTGATTCTGTCTTCCAGCGCCATAACAATGCTATTAATATTAATAATGATAATTATTTCTTTTATCAATCACTAAAATCCCAAGATGTTAGAGATAGTACCAAGGATGAAAAACCAAACATAAGGTGGTGGTTTTGCATTAAGTATTCAATTTAGCAGTCTCAAAATCCCCGCTGTCCTTGATAAAGCAGTTTTCAGAGCATATTCTATACTCACGTCAATCCTAATTTCTCCAACTAATTTCTGATTGTTAATATTTATGGGGCAGGGACTAGTTGATTACATTGACCTGAGTGTTTCACTGATACTTAATTTATTGACCCTGAAAGGATAAAAGGTAAAGTTGACTTCGGCGGAATTTGAACCCAGAACATAGCGATGGGTGAAATACCGCAAAGCATTTTGTCCAGTATGTTAATGATTCTGCCAGCTCGCCACCTTAATGATGATGATGATGATGATGATGATGATGATGATGATGATAAAAGTACAAGCTCCTAAAAGATGAGATTGCATGAATGTGGACAATGAAGAAAGTAACTGTTATCCTAGTAGTTGTTGGGGCATTAGGAACATTAACAATCAGAAATTAGTTGGAGAAATTGGGATTGACGTGAGTATAAAATATGCTCTGAAAACCGCCCTATCGAGGACAGCTGGGATTTTGAGACATGTTAGGTGTCATGGAAAGTGTTGTGGAAAGAGCTTGTCTGTTCTTACAGGATCAGCCAATTAAAAAGAGCAAGTGAAATAAAGAGCCCTCAGATGAGAAATGTACAATAACAATAAAAATAATCCTTTCTACTAAAGGCACAAGGTCTGAAATTTTGAAGGAGGGGGACTAGTTGATTACATCGACCCCAGAGTTCCTTTCGTACTTAATTTATCGATCCTGAAAGGATGAAAGGCAGAGTTGATCTTGGCAGAATTTGAACTCAGAATGTAGTGACAGGTTAAATACTGCAAAGCATTTCATCTAGTGTGTTAACAATTCTGCCAGCTCGTCACCTTAATAATAATAATAATAATAATAATAATAATAATAATAATAATCCTTTCTACTAAAGGCACAAGGCCTGAAATTTTGGGGGAGGGGACTAGTTGATTACACCAACCCTGAAAGGATGTAAGGCAGAGTTGGTCTTGGCAGAATTTGAACTCAGAATGTAAAGATGGATGAAATGCTGCTAAGCATTTTCCCTGGCATGCTAAAGGTTCTGCCAATTCACTGCCTTGATAATGGTTACAAATTTTGGCACAAGGTCAGCAATTTCGGGGGAGAGGTAAGTTGATTCTGTTGACCCCAGTACTCAACTGGTACTTATTTTATTGACTCAGAAAGGATGAAGGGCAAAGTCAACCTAGGCAGCATTCAAACTCAGAACACAAAGTCAGAAAGAATGCCATTAATTATTCAGCCTGGCACAGTAACGATTCAGCTAACTTGCTGCCTCAACAACAATCATAATAAATTAGAGTTGTGAGGCGGCGAGCTGGCAGAATCGTTAGCACGCCGGGCGAAATGCTTAGCGGTATTTCGTCTGCCGTTACGTTCTGAGTTCAAATTCCGTCGAGGTCGACTTTGCCTTTCATCCTTTCGGGGTCGATAAATTAAGTACCAGTTACGCACTGGGGTCGATGTAATCGACTTAATCCGTTCGTCTGTTCTTGTTTGTTCCCTCTATGTTTAGCCCCTTGTGGGCAATAACGAAATAGGTATTTTGTCTGTCTTTATGTTCTGAATTCAAATGCTGTCGAGGTTGACTTTGCCTTTCATCCTTTCAGGGTCGATAAATTGAGTACCAGTTGCATGCTGATGTCGATCTAATCGACTGATCCCCTGCCCCAAAAATTTTGGGCCTTGTGTCTAGAGTAGAAAAAAATAAATTAGAGTTGTTTGCAATATCTTTGCCCTTCTCCCATGTTAGGGTGGGGAAATTTAAGGAAAGTAAAGTGAAGTGTCATGGAAAAGGTAATAAATGAAAGAAACAAGTACAGGCAGGTAAGGTCATAACTGCTGTACACATGGTCAGACTTCTAAAAAAACGTGACCACTTATCAAGGTGTGTGTGTGTGTGTGTTTTGCCTTCCTTTAAGATCCTTTGTTTCCACAGAAGAAACAAACAATTATTATTCTTATTATTGAAGATGTCGTACAGTATTATTATTATTGTTGTTGTTGTTGTTACCATCGTCACTATCATACTACTACTACTACTACTACTACTACTACTACTTTTACAACTATTACTATCACTACTACTACTACTACTATAATGGTTATTAATGATGATCATGATGGTAATGAAGACAGAAGGGGAAGAGGAAGATAAAAAAGAGGAGAAGGAGGAAGCAGAGGTAGTAAGGGACAAAAAGGGGGGAAGCATATAAAGAAGGGGAAGTGGTGAAGGAGAAGAAAAAACAGAATAATGCCACATACAATAAAATCCCAGCCAGAAACGTGACCAGAAAGAGACATTCCAAAGAAGGAAGCAAGTAGACCAAAGAAATCACCAGTCTCAGAGCTGAAGGGGGAGAACTGATGGTGGGAGTGAGAACATCATGTGAAGCAAAATGTCTCTCTTCCTTCATATGTATGCAACAACCACAAGCTTCACCACTATCACCATGGCTATCATAACAACTGTAACCCCACCACCACCACCACCACCACCACCACCACCACCACCACCACCACTACCTCCTATATTTACAATCATTTTGATCACATGTACCACTAGTATCATCACCACAATGACCAGATACATTCAAATCCACCACCACTACTATTACCACCACTGCCACCACCACCAGTACCACCAGCACCACCACCGCCACCAGCACCACCACCAATACCACCAGCACCAATACCAACACCACCACCACTGCCACCAATACCACCACCACCACTACCACCACCACCATCAGTACCACCACCACCACCACCACCACCACCAATACCACCATCACCATCACCACCACTACCACCACCACCACCACCAGTGCCACCACCACTTTCACACCCTAACTACATCACCGGCTACAATTACAAGCATCATAATCACATGTAACACCACCACACCATCGCCATTATTGCAACATAATCACCAGCCTTAGTAATGATGATACAATACAAAATAAATATTTGGTGAAAAAAGAATAATAATACAGACTACAATAACAAACATCCATGTCATCAAATAGTGTCATATTTTAAGTAAATAGTAAGACAGGCCTTCATAGCTTCCGAAAGTGGGAAGAGCAAGCACCAAGTCCTCACTTTAGATTGCTTAACTTGCCATGGGTTCAGGCAATGTTATAAGCCACAGTTGATTTCTTTTTATACTAATTTTTTTTGATATTTGGAATGAATAGTGCAACACTTTGGCAGAGACAACTCTCAAGGAAAAAAAAAACTTTATGATGGTTAAAGATCACTTCACCTTCATGTTCACATGTCCATAGCCACAATAGTGATTCTCAATGACTCAGCTTACCTATAAGGGGGTGCTGAAAAGTTTTTGGCTTTGGGTAAGAGAAAATACAGGCGGATTAGTTTAATTATACTGTGGTAGATACCATGAAAAAAACCCTTGTATTGGATTTTAGTGCAAAATGCACACTTTGCTTATATTGCCAGCAGTTCAGCAAAATGAACTGATAGTAAGTACTAGGCTTGAAAAAATAAGTCCTGGGGTAAATTTGTTTGACTAAAACTCTTGAAGATGGTGCCCGAGCATGGTCGCAGTCAAATGTTTCAAACAAGTGAAAGATAAATGATAAAAGATACAAGATAATGCCACCTAAAATACAGTATAGCGATATAAGCAAGTGTACTTTTTGCACCAAAAGCCAATATGAGAGGTTCTCTTATGGTATCTACCACTGTATAGTTTGTTCTAACAGAACAACCACATTTAAGTGGGGATAAATATTACCACTCAGTATTAATACTGCACATGTCACTAATATATATTTCTTAACAAGTTCACTGGCTAATCGTGACACCAGTGACTGTTCTGGCACTGTTTTTCTATATATCATTGGTGGTGCGGGGAAATGAGTCACTGCTATCTCTAGCAGTCGAGTGTCCATCACTGATGAGACCTGGGAAGGTCGAAATCATGTGATTTGGTGGTCTCAGTGCTGGAGATGGCAGAGATTTATCTCCTCATTAGAGATATAAACATGCATGCATTCTGCACCAAAAACCAATATGGGGGTTTCTCTCATGGTAACTACTTCAGTATAGTTTGTTCTAAAGGAACATCCATGTTTAAGTGGAGATAGATAGTTCAGCTCAGTATTAACACTGCTTCTGTCACTAATATATATCTACCCTAAAAAGGGTTCAGCAAATGATTACGATGTCAATGATTAAGTAGAGTGACATATATATATATAATGTCAGTGACCAGTTTATATGAGTACACCACAGGATTTTGTACTATTAATGAAGAACTAGTGGAATATCAGTAATCAGGTGAAGGGAGTTTAACAAAATGCTTCCAGACTGTTAACTCTGAAAGATAACTTTAATTTTCATTGCTATACACTGTGTGTATATGTGTTTGTCAGTAGGTGTATGTATATGTTGTTTAAATGGAAAATATAATAAGCAGTGAGGCTAGACAATATGTCAGATAACAGGAAGGAGATAAACAGAGACTATGAACTGCGTGTGTGTGTGCGTGTGTGTGTGTGAGAGAGAGAGAGAGAGAGAGAGAGAGTGTGTGTGTGTAATATTCAATATGACAACAAAAGAATAACAAAATGTTTCAAAATTCAGGTTCATTCCACAGCATGGCACCTTTGGCAAGTATCTTCTAATATAGCCCCAGGTCAACAAAAGTCTTGTGAGTGGATTTGGTAGACAGAAACTTAAAAAAAGCTCATTGCATATATATATATATATGTATATATATCATGATCATTTACTGTCTGTTGTTGTCTATGCTAGCTTGGGTTGGACAGTTTCACCAGGGCTGATAAGCTGAGGGGCTGCACCAGACTCTAGTATGATTTGGCATGGTTTCTACAGCTAGATGTCCTTCCTAATGCCAACCAATCCGAGAGTGTAATGGGTGCTTTTATGTGCCACTGGCATGATATATATATATATATATATATATATATATATATATATATATATATATACACAAATATTAAAGGAAATAGTGAAATACAACTGACATATTAAAAATTAATTTACATTATAATATAATAATATAGTATAAAAAGATATAATATAATATAACAAATAATTAAAAGAAATACAAATCCAACAACTTGTTTTGACTCATATCCACTAGTGAATTTATAAAAATTCACATTTATGCATAAGAGTCTCCTCAGGGTGATATTTGTTCAAAAAACAGACAAAAATTCCATGCAAGGACTATATATATATATATATCTATATCTATATATATATATATATATATATATATATATATATATACTAGACGACTCAAATCTAAGTTTTTTTTCACTCTCTTTCTGTTATTTTCTCTTATTCCTTTCTGTTGAAGAGTGCTGGCCAGAAATGTAAAAGACTTTTTCATTTTTCCTGAGGGTCAAACTAATACACTTGCTTGTTCTTCATACACCTGTCTTTGTCTTTTGTTTTTCTATAAATTTCAACTATATATATATATATATATATATATATATATATATATATATATACACAGACTCACACATACACTGAATTCCCTTTCTCCACATGAGGGTCTATATATCATATAATGATATACACACGCACACACACACATATATATGTATACATATATGTATATATATATCTATATAATTATATACAAGGTGTTATCAAAAGGTTCCCAGACTACTTATGTTTAATAAAAAATAACTTATTTACCTAAGTTTCAAAATCATCTCCTTTGAAATAGTCACCTTGTGCAGCAATATACTGGTCCCAGCATTCCTGCCACTTTCGAAATCCAGCCTGAAAGTAATTTTCTGTAAGCGAGTCAAGGACCTTCTGCAATTCGCTCTGGATCTCGACAATGGTATTACGATGGTAACCTTTGAGCTGCATTTTCATCTTAAGGAAGAGATGGAAGTCTACAGGTGCTAGATCTGGGGAATTGAGTGAGTGTAGAAGTGATACCATGTTGTTTATGGCAAGAAGCTCACAGGTGAGGAGAGCTCAGTAAAAAATCCGATTCTTTGCACTCTACAGATCCAGTCACTTTCACTGAATGCCCTCCCTCAAATGTTTCAAAACATCACAGGAGAACTCTTTCTTAGTTGACAGTCTGGCCCTAGGAGGACAAATTCTCGAGGCACAATACCACATTTCCAAGGGTGATGCTTGTGACAAGTCTTCCTGATCGCTCATCTTCTAGGGATGTTTTTCAGCTTCTGAAGTGTCCATACCACTTGAAACATTGTGTACAACCCATTGCCTTGTCACTGTAAGCTTGCTGAAGCATGATCAATGTCCCTGTAGCAGACTTCCCAAGTTTAATGCAAAATTTCACACTGGCTCTTTGTTCCTGACTATAACAAAATTGCAGACTACAGCATGCACATGATCAGATAAACACAAATTCCACAACTTGTGAAGTAAACACAGTGATATCACTTGGCACACTACCTCATGACGGTCAACGCTGGTGCTCACTGTGTATGCAAGCATGTACTGCCATCTGTTGGCACTCTACAGAACTAGTCTGGGAACTATAGGATACCACCTTGTATATAATGATATGTATGGTTTCAAAATCCATTGTAGATTATACAGAAAGACCTAACTTGCTCAGAATAGAATTATCTATTATAGTAATTAGCCCCTCAATCTTAATCTCTACTTTTAATGAGCAGGATGTTGATAATTTCCTGGAGTTGTTCCATACATCTAGTTTATATAGATATGTATAGTTAACAATCCATCACAAGGACCAGTCCTTGTTGTTGTATGCTAGCCTGTGAGCCTCAATGGCTCTAAGAGCTATACTAGGTCCCTATGCTGGGCAGGTCCAAGGCTACAGACGAGTGTAATATGGCCTACTGTAAGATGCTGTACAATAGTGAAACAAGAAAAAGATCATGAAGCAGCCAGAATCCAAGAGACATATCAAGTACATGTGAATAGGGAACACAAGCAGAAAACAATAACATAATGTTAGCCTGATGTGGATGAAGAAAGCTACGCTGATGGTGCTGATGATGACAATGATGTAATTATTATAAGTACAGTTGTGGGTATTTATTTTTTTACTATTACTGTCCCCAACTACCCATATGTAATATTGCTATAACTAGTGTGTTCTTTTCACAATGTATTTGGAGGCATTAAATTAAATTTATTGTACTCTATCTACTGACAAATGGGTGACATAAATGGTATGTTAGCAGAGTCTCAACTTTAAATCATAATGGAGAAAGAATGAAACTTTGAAGCTTTATACAGAAGACATATTTGCATTGCCTACAAAATTTTCTATTTCTGTAGTCAGACAGCTGAAACGTGAATGTGTGCACGTTGTTTTTTGATATATTAATAATGCATGGCAATATAGAAACACGACTATAATAAGATAAATTGAGATAAAATTAAATTCTAATGCCACCTCACCTGCCAGACCCAGAAATTATTATCTTACACGAGACCAAAATTCGAAATTGCCAATTTATTCAGTCAGTTGCAAGTTAGTTCTGCTGTTATGGACATCATCTTTTGCAGAGTTTACGTTGACATTTTTAATTAGTAAGGTTTTCCCTTCCTATTATAGCGACTAATGTCATGCATACTTTGGTCAATTAATCATCCAATTACTCAGTTGGCATCTCATTATTTTGCAGAAAACAGAAAGTAGAAATTTTTTAAATTTCCAAACAAAAATAAGCATGTTGAATTTGGTGTGACAGTTGACAAAAATAAACAAATAAATAAATAAATATGAATGCATAAAAAATAGTTTTATTGTGTGGGGAGTGTTTATAGAAAGTTTTAAAAAAAACAAAAGAAGGAAATAGTATACAAATGTAAAAGTATAGTAAAATGATGAAGGAACACTGTAAACCTCTATTAGACAGGAATTTCAACCATGTTTCATGGTCTGCTACCACAACAGCTCCTTTATAGGATCCAGTTAGCTCAAGACATCATCAGGAGGAACCACGTCCGGTTTCGGCCCCTACTCCTATACCGTTTTGACGTGGCGGGGCCCCTCCTTTCGGAGGTGTCTTCAGCTCTGGTGTTGGGTGCATGTCTTCTTTCACTGTTTGTGACTGTTCTAATTCAACTGTGGAATGTCCCTCGCTATGGTTATTTTCCAGGAGGTTCTGGCCACATGTCTTACGGTTCATCAACCCACGTTGTTGAATTACTTTCTTCTGACATACCTTCCCTTGGTGGATTAGGATCCAGTTAGCTCAAGACATCATCAGGAGGAACCACGTCCGGTTTTGGCCCCTACTCCTCTACCGTTTTGACGTGGCGGGGCCCCCCCTTTCGGAGGTGTCTTCAGCTCTGGTGTTGGGTGCACGTCTTCTTTCTTCTATTCCCTGGCCTCTTTGATGCAGCATCAACGAGTGTCAGCGTCCGAATGATTGTCATGTCAAATTTCCCTTTTTATACCTGCTGTTAGGCTCCAGCAGGCTGCCCCAGCAAGTTGTCATGTGACACTGTCTAAACTTCCCGCTGCTAGGCTCCAGCAAGTAGCCCCAGCAAGTTGTCACATGACACTGTCTAAACTTTAACTGACAATGGAGGGCACGAAGCCACTTCAGTGTCAGCCTGTCTCACCTAGGCATGTTATGACTTTCAAGCCATATTTGGTCTTCCCGCTTCAGCCATATATAGAAGCTGGCTTTTTCGACCGCCTATTGTATCCTCCTTATCAGTTTTCACAGTTCCGAGCTTGAAAATGCAAATCTTCTCTTGAATAGCGTTGTCATTTTTCTTTCAATGAAGCCTCTAGCCCCCACTGCCAGATGGTAGTACTCGACAGTCCATCCCTGTTCTCTGCACTCTTCGATTAGTTTCTCGTATCTCTTCTCCTTTCGTTTCTCTGCATTGTCGATGTTTTATTCCCATGGTACTGTCAGTTCTAGCAAGATTCCTATTCTCCGTTCTGTGTTCCATATAAAAAACAAACGTAAGGGATATTTTAAGAAAAAAAAATTGCTTGGCTATAAAATTAGTCTATTGCTCAATTTAATAGCCCCACCTGACCCCTGGTTGTTTTTTGCAACATCTATGTAACAAGCATTCAGAACAAGTATCTGGTTAGAGGATAACTTTTTCCCTTCCTTCAACCAGCCTTGGAGACTCTGAAAAGAGTCAGACACTGATATTTATGCTCTGATTAAGTGATAAAAAATAGACTGCTTTGAAACCAGACCAACACCATTTTTACAATTTCTATTCCATGTTATACTGCAGTGGTCCTCAGTCTTTTCTGCATCATGAACTGCTTTCATGCAAGACAATTTTTCCATAGACTAGGGGATCACACACATGACAAAACACAATAAAGTACATAACATACAATTGAATTATTACATATATAATGCAAATGTAATTATTACGTTGTATATTATGCATGATATTTCGGATCTTTTTTAAAACGGGGGCCACATTTTTCATTAACGAAACACTTTGAAACTTGGAACACTGGTAGAATGTGTCATATAAAACATCTTTTTCTCTTAGTCTTCTTAAAAAAAAAGAAATCCATAAATTATTCCATGTTAAAGTTGTCGTATTTCTGTAATTTCAACCAATCACTGACGTCCATTCAGCCGATATACATTAAGTGCCGACTACATAAACAAACGATTCTGAAACAATTAACCCTAACCCTAACCCTAAGGTTAGGGTTAGGGTTAGGATTAGGGTTAAAGCAAATTTAAAATGAAAAAAGCAAATAAAACGAAGAATCGTTTGTTTATGTAGTCGGCACTTAATGTATATCGGCTGAATGGACGTCAGTGATTGGTTGAAATTATCGAAATAACACAATTTTTTACATGAAATAAATTCGAATACAAAAATATTTTTCTGTTCTATAACACAAAATAGATAAGTATACGAAGTTTGAAAGTCTTTCCGTACCAAAAACACTACGTAAAACATTAATGAAAAATGTGGCCCCCGTTTTAAAAAAGATCCGATATTTCTACTATTATTACATGATAATATTTATAATACAACTAAGGCGGCAAACTGGCAGAATTGTTAGCATGGGAGGGATTTTTTGGGGTTTGAATAAATGTAAGAAAAGCATAGTTTAAAGGAAATATTAGCCATTTTTCATACTTTGTAGGGGCAAGCAAAAAGGAAATAACATTTGCTACACAAAGACAAAAATGTAATAGACCTAGCATTATGAGAAGCTGTACTGATGGTCATTGAGGAAAGAACAAGAGTAATGTTACTGCACAGCTAGAGTAAGAATGATGTTCAAGAAGCTATTATCTCTGCTGGTAACAAACGTATTCTCTCTCTGAACGAGGGAAAGATTACATAATATTTGAATATGAAGTGTAATGTTGCATATTAACAAAACAAGAGCTGTGGTGCTGAACCTAGAACCATGTGGTCAGGAATATCAAAAGTTTTTCAAAAAAAAAAAACTTCATACAGTCACAATATTCAAAGAAGGATTTTCTTTTTGTTTTTAAAGTTAATTATATTAAGAAAAAATTTGAAAAACAAAATGTTACAAACTCTTGGGGAAGTTTTCATAGAGTGTTTTTGTAAAGTTGAACAATGAAAGCACTTACACACAAAATAACTACTATATACAAACTTCTTCCCTAACGATTTGTGACATTCTCCTTTTATACACACACATGCACACATGCACGTGAGCACGCGCACACACACACACACACATCATCGTCCTCATCATCATTTGCTAACCTGAACCATCATTAAAAGTCCATCCCAGAGCTTATAATACTACATTACCACACCAATATTTGACACTTGCATCCTGAATTTCTGATGATACTAATTTATCCTTAGTGGTTCAAAGGAAAATTCTACTAAATGTATATACATGAATTCATACAAACACATATACAAGCAAATATTTACATGTGTATGTGTGTGTGGATGCAGCATGCATTAGGTGCATTAAATATACAACAAAATCTCTCCTACTAAATGTAAGAAGCCATGCAGATCTCCTATAAGAACTTGGTCTGACTTTTGACGCCTCTCATAATTTAACCCCTTGTTCCCTGGGCATGCAACTGACCCCACCCTATGTTCCCTAAAGTTCATAATCAGGTAAGCTGCATGACAACCACAGCAGTACAGGTGACACCAAAAAGCATTCCTAAATGCAGTAAAAGAGGTTATGAAGGGCATCCAGCCATAGAATCCATGCCAAAGCAGTCCTTGGACTCATGAGATCCTGTCAAACTGTCCAGCCCATGCCAGCATGGAATATGTACACTAAATGATGATATACATATATGTATATTTATATATGTGTGTATGTGTGCATGTGTATAAATGTTTATGTGTGTGTGTATATCATCATCATCGTTTAACGTCCGCTTTCCATGCTAGCATGGGTTGGACGATTTGACTGAGGACTGGTGAAACCGGATGGCAACACCAGGCTCCAATCTAATTTGGCAGAGTTTCTACAGCTGGATGCCCTTCCTAACGCCAACCACTCAGAGAGTGTAGTGGGTGCTTTTACGTGTCACCCGCACGAAAACGGCCACGCTCGAAATGGTGTCTTTTATGTGCCACCCGCACAAGCCAGTCCAGGGGCACTGGCAACGATCTCGCTCGAAAATCCTACAGGAGCCAGTCAGGCGGTACTGGCAACGGCCACGCTCAAAATGGTGCATCTCATGTGCCACCCGCACAAGAACCAGTCCAGGGGCACTGGCAACGATCTTACTTATATATATGATGATGATGATGGTGAACACATCCAAAACTTTTGGAGGAGGATACAGTTATGTAATTCTTTCTCCAAATAGATGAAAGGTGAAACAGAACTTGGCAGGATTTGATTGATTTCAGAACACAAAGGTATGTAATGTAAATAAAAACTGCGAAGCATTTAACCTGTTGTTCTACTCTTTACTCTTTTACTTGTTTCAGTCATTTGACTGTGGCCATGCTGGAGCACCGCCTTTAGTCGAGCAAATCGACCCCAGGACTTATTCTTTGGAAGCCTAGTACTTATTGTATCGATCTCTTTTGCCGAACCGCTAAGTAACGGGGACGTAAACACATCAGCATCGGTTGTCAAGCGATGTTGGAGGGGGGGGGGGCAAATACAGACACACAAACATATAGACACATACATATATATATACATAAATATGATGGGCTTCTTTCAGTTTCCGTCTACCAAATCCACTCATTAGTGTTTCTTCCACTATATTACAAACAAAATATTAACTAATTTATGATGATGATGGTGATATTGCTGATGATGAGTTATCATGATGGCCACGTGTAGTGTCCACGTGCAAAAAGCAAACAGTCGAAAAAGAGGGGAGAGGGGGGAAGAAAATAAAAACCCCAACAATAAAATCCTTCTGAACAGACTTTTCTTGGTTTACTAATCAAATACTCACTCAATGAAGAACACAAAGTCAAAATTTCTTTGTCACCAAAAAAGAACGCAGCAAACTATACTTTTTGAAATGTAAATAAGCTAGGACATTCAGGAAATAACTTTTACATTTTGAACACACAAACACATACAAAGCAAAACAAAACACAAATCCCCTGTTTTCTTATAGAACATTTCTGTGACTTCTTTTCTTAGGGAGTGGCATAATCGGTAGAGTGTCAAATGAAATAACTAGCAGTACCAGTTTTGTCTCTTTGAGTGCCGATTTCAAATCTCACTCAGGTCTTTTGTCTTTCAATATTCCAAGGTAAGTAAAATAAAATGCCAGAACTTTATCTTTGAAGTCAGGTAATTATTCTATTGTCACTTTGTTAAGCTGCTAAGTTACAGGAACATAAACAAACCAACACTAGTTGCCAAATAGTACAAAGCAAAGAGACAGACACACACACGACTGGTTTCCACGTACTTTTTATTAAACAAATTTACTTACAAAACCTTGGTCAGCCCAGGGCTATAGTCAAAAAACACTTACTCAAGGATTTTGTGGGACTGGACTCAAAATCCAACCACAGGACTTAGATTTCTTTTTTATTATTATCCAATAAGTCCTTTTGTAAGAAAATAGAGTGTGGTTTGAGTTAGTTGTGGCTACTTTTTCTAACATGAATAAAAGAATTTCACAGAGCCTCACCTACTGGATCAACATCCTTTAGTAGGTGGGAGGGTAGGGGCATGTTATCTTAAAACGTTGGTGATAACAAGTCTCCACCCTCCAAATTTTGGTGCTTAGAAAACAAATCAGGTTTTCCTCCTTGAAACAAAATGTAAGGCATTTGTTGAGAAAGATTTTATATCCTACTCTGTTTAAGTTAAATGGCTGTGAGAGAATCATTTGAGCCAGTTCACTTTACTTTCCATTCAATAAAAATCTAATACATGAAAGATATACTAGTAGTGATTTTATCACCAAATCTATATTAGTCTGAAATAGCTTTGAAAAAGTCATTATACAATTACAGATGGTTAACACGAATAATGGGAAATTTATAAGCATAAGAAGTAATTTATTTTTGTATGAGACAAGTAACGGAATGAGGTCAGTAGTCTTGTAAGATGGAGCATCATCATCATTTAGTCTCCATTTTCCATACTGGTATGGGCTGGATGGTTTGATAGGAGCTGGCAAGCCAGAAGACTGCACCAGGTTCCACTGTCTGTTTTGGCATGGCTTTTATGGCTGGATACTCTTCCTAATGCAAACTACTCTACAGAGTGGATTGAGTGCTCAGTTGAGTATGGAACATATATAATAATAACAAATATAATGTATGTAAAGATATACAAAGAGGTGCTGAAAAGTTTCTGGCTTTAAGGGTATTGCGAAAAACCTGGTTAGAGGTCCAACCTTAATGAGTTGGACCTCCAACCAGGTCCAACTCATTACAGGGCTTAGAAAAACTGAAGGATCACTGCAATAAGTGTGTGAATTTGTGAGGGGAATATGTTGAATAAAATCATAATTAACTGATTCTCTTGTATTTTCTTTTACCCGAAGCCAGAAACTTTTCAGCCCCACCACTGTAAATTTGTAACTAGTTTTACTGGAAGTACAACTTGTGATGTATTGGCTAATCTATACAGTTCTGAGACCTGGACAAGTTACAGTAACAGATATAGATTATATACCATTTTATGCTCATTTCCATGCTGGCATGGGTTAGATAGGCCATCAGCGTCCAGTTCAGTTCTTATTCACTGACACACCTTCAAACTAGAGAAACTGGATCACTGATCTCACTTCTTCTTGGGTGCACACTGCCAGCAGAGACGCCATTTTTACTTTGTAACACAAGAAAGAAAACTGGAGCGATCAAGCTCAAACCTCTTATGTACCACAAAAATACCATCTTTAAGCACAAGAATGCTGAAGGTAGTTCGGCCAACTTAAAGAAAGTTTGGACAAAAAGTGCAGATAAGTTTTGACTTACCCTTATATTCTATACTAAAGCAATATTGTAGTAGTCTATACTAAAACAATATTGCTTCTAAAAAAAAAAAAAGATACAAACTGTAATAAATGACAGATTCAGAATGTTCCAAGAGACATAACATGACATGATGGAAAAACCAGTGAAAAGACATTGTTAATATAACATGTCAGTCATTTGGGTTGAATAAGACATTCCTTTCCATTCAAAAGAAAACTTCATAGTTTCAATGAAAAAAGCTGGTCATGTCACCATGCCAAGATAAAGTGTGGTTGAGCAGAAAGACAAAATATGATAAATATGATAACAGACAAAAATAAGCAAAACAAGAACTCCTGAGACAGATTTAATGACTTTACATATTTTCTTTTACAAATCATACACTCACACACACATATATTGGATCAAATACACTACCTTAAAAAATATAGTGTTTTGACATAGGAATTTGCATCTTTTATCTTTTATTTCAGTTATTACACTGCAATCATGCTAGAACACCACTCCGAAGGGTTTAGTCAAATAAATCACCTTCAATACATATTCTTAAAGTCTGGTATCTATTTTAACAGCTTCTTTTGAAAAAACTTAGCTATGGGGGATATAAACAAACCAACACTAGTTGTCAAGGGGTGTGTTGTGTTGGCACTCCGTCGTTTACAACGTCGAGGGTTTCAGTTGATCCGATCAACGGAACAGCTTGCTTGTGAAATTAACGTGCAAGTGGCTGAGCACTCCACAGACACATGTACCCTTAACGTAGTTCTCGGGGGATATTCAGCGTGACAAGGTTGATCCTTTGAATTACAGGCACAACAGAAACAGGAAGTAAGAGTGAGAGAAAGTTGTGGTGAAAGAGTACAGCAGGGTTCGCCACCACCCCCTGCCGGAGCCTCGTGGAGCTTTAGGTGTTTTCACTCCAATAAACACTCACAATGCCCGATCTGGGAATCGAAACTGCGATCCTATGACCGCGAGTCCGCTGCCCTAACCACTGGGCCATTGTGTCTCCACCGTGTCAAGGGGTAGTGGGGGACAAACACAAACACAGACACACACATATATCTTCTCTTTTACTTGTTTCAGTCATTAGACTGTGGCCATGTTGGGGTACTGCCTTGAAGAGTTTTTAGTCAAACAAATTGATCCCAATGCTTTTTTTCTTAAGCCTGATACTTTATTCTGTTGGTATCGTTTGCCAAACCACTAAATTATGGGGATATAAACAAACCAACACCAGTTGTCAAGTGGTGGTGGTGATGGTGGTGGACAAACACAGATACAAAGACACACATGATGAGCATTTTCCAGTTTCCGTCTACCAAATCCACTCACAAGGCTGGTCAGGCCCGAGGCTAGAGTAGGGACCGAACCTGGAACCATGTGGTTGGGAAGCAAGCACATTACAGCACATTGCTACATCCAGCATTTGTTGGTAATTGCTTAGGTCATCCCAAGCAGCCCTCCGAGCAGTGTCCCAGTCAGTCCCCATCTCTGCAAGACACTTCCTCATCCACTGTGACCATGTCGCATGTGCCCAACAAACACAAATCATCACCCCCAGCTAGATCCTCAGAGAGGAGAGCACAATGTATGCGATCCAACTCAGAAAACTGAGCAACACTACCAACCAGTCTGAGCTGACACTCTTGAATCCTATAAATAGCAGGATGCATCCTGGTTTCTTAGTATTGTTGTTGGCTGGTTATGAATTCCAACCAATGGTAATGATGATAGAGAAATGAAGAAAAAAGACATTTGTTGACAATTTTACAGTTGACAGAGCATAACAGTGACTCACTAAGAAACACAAACATGCCCCACACACACATACACTTCAACACATATATAAATATAGCTGTTTGACCTAAGAAAACTAGATTTCATCCAGCCTTTATACATGAAGAATACACTTAACAATGTAATCACACATACATACACACATGCGCGTGCGCGCACACAAATAGTCATAGCATAGTCATGTGGAAAATATGCATACACGCTTATACATACTGCAAGCAGATCAAATAGAAACAGTGCCTCAATGTAGCTATTGGTCTCAGTTTAATTATTTTATCTTATTTCTTTATTGTCCACAAGGGGCTAAACAAAGAGGGGACAAACAAGGACAGACAAAGGGTTTAAGTCGATTAGATCGACCCCAGTGCGTGACTGGTACTTAATTTATCGACCCAGAAAGGATGAAAGGCAAAGTCGACCTCGGCGGTATTTGAACTCAGAACGTAACAGCAGACGAAATACCGTTAAGCATTTCGTTCAGCGTGCTAACGTTTCTGCCATCTCACCGCCTTGATTATTTTATCTTACTATTTCACTAATTATCTACAGTACACACACACAAACACACTCTTTCTCCCACTCTACCTGTTTATATACATGATTTCATTCACTCTTTGCATGTGAATGCATTGACGAACAAAGTGGTGTCCAAAGAAGTCAAACCTCCAAAAATGGATGCTACAACCATCTCAGTATTGACAAGGAGATTATGTATATATATATATATATATATATATATATATATATATATATATATATATATATATATATCAGATCATCCCACATGTCTGAATTTTGAATAAAGAAAACAAGTGACCAAATGTTATATTCAATTGAAATTTAATCATCAATGTACTTTTCCTGATTATCTATGACTTCCTTCCATCTATTTACAAGCTTTTTAATCCCATCAATGTATAAAAGTCTTTTGGGTTCAAAGCGAAGAACTCTGAAATGTCAGTTTCGACTTCCTCCTGGCTTGCGAAAGTTATGTCCCCCAAATGATTCTGTAAACTACGAAACAAATGGTAATCTGAAGGAGCTAGATCGGGAGAATAAGGTGGATGAGGAATTTTTTCCCAACCAAGCTCTTCGATCTTCTGTGATGTGATCTTAGTAGTGTGGGGCCACGCATTGTCCTGATGAAACATCACTCCTTTTCGATTCACTAAAGCAGGTCTCTTTTTCTCCAAAGCTTGGTTCAAACGCTCTAATTGCTGACAGTAGACTTGAGCATTGATTGTTGCATTAGGTGGTAACAATTCAAAGTGGATTACTCCTTTGCAATCCCACCAGATAGAGAGAAGAACCTTTTTTCCATGAAGTTCCCTTCTCGGTTGTGGTTGAGCTTTTTCCCTTTTACCAAGCCACTGTTTACGACTTTTAACATTTCGAGAGAAGATCCATTTTTCGTCACCAGTCACAAGTCTATCCAAAAAGTGTGAAATGAGTAACACAATAACTGTATCACGTCCTTGCATTGTTTTTTGTTGTCTTTTTGTCGTTTTTCTTTTTTGAACTTATATATTTATATATATATAGAAAACTTTGTATTCTGGGGTGGACAAGAAGGATTCCAGACATTACTCAACACTAATATTCTTGCTGAACTGACACACATGGCAAATTTCTTCAAAATGGCCGTTGGTAATTATCATTTCACTGCATGTTTATATATCATTATATTTTCTCTCTCTTTCTCAAGATATAATTTTTACTTCATATTATTAAAAATATCCAAAATGTGTTTTAAATCTATAATTTTTGTGTGAATGCTAGAATTGCTGAACAGTCTAGCTTCAGCATTTGATCCTGAGAAGAGCAGACGTTGGTAAAAAGCCAACTTCACTATCTTCAATTGAGTTTACATGCCTATCCTCACCTATGGTCATGAATGTTGGATAATGACCAAAAGTGTATGATCACGAATACTTGCAACTGAAATGGAGTTCCTTTGAAGGATCTCTGGAGTAACATTACGTAGCTTGAAGACCAGGGAGTCTCTCCAGATCAAGTTGTTACATCTCAGCCTTTTGAAGTCACAGATCCAGTACATTTTGCAGGAAAGAATTGCAAAATGGATTCTTCAAGTCAAAATGACTGGCAGGAAATCTAAGGGTAGACCAAGCATGAGATGGTTGAATAATATCCATAGTCTCAGTTCATGCTTGGGAATCCAGTCAGAAAGTGTAATGACAGTTGATTCTGGTAGGAGTTTATGGAGGAGGTGCCTGACGATGCTATCCCCATTACCCTCCCAGGAACAGTGTGCAAAGATGGATGGATAGTTATTCATTCCTTAAAGAGCTCTTTATAGTCTAAAATTCATAAAATTGATTTTCCTTTGACAAATGTGAATACCCGTCAGAGTGTAAGTATCTTGAGAGAAAAGCTGAACATTAGAAGCATCAGTTGTGGTGTGCAAGAGAGACGATTGCGCTGGTATGGACATGTGGTGAGAATGGATGAGGATAGCTGCGTGAAAAAGTGCCACACCCTAACAGTTGAGGGAACCCGTGGAAGAGGTAGGCCCAGGAAGACCTGGGCTGAGGTGGTGAGGCAAGACCTTCATACATTGGGCCTCACCGAGGCGATGACTACTGACTGAGACCTTTGGAAATGTGCTGTGCGTGAGAAGACCCGGCAAGCCAAGTAAGATCGTTGCCAGTGCCCCTGGACTGGTTCTTGTGCGGGTGGCACATGAGATGCACCATTTTGAGCGTGGCCATTGCCAGTACCGCCTGACTGGCTCCCGTAGGATTTTCGAGCGAGATCGTTGCCAGTGCCCCTGGACTGGCTTGTGCGGGTGGCACATAAAAGACACCATTTCGAGCGTGGCCGTTGCCAGTATCGCCTGACTGGCCTTCGTGCAGGTGACACGTAAAAGCACCTACTACACTCTCTGAGTGGTTGGCGTTAGGAAGGGCATCCAGCTGTAGAAACTCTGCCAAATTTAGATTGGAGCATGGTGTTGCCATCCGGTTTCACCAGTCCTCAGTCAAGTCGTCCAACCCATGCTAGCATGGAAAGCGGATGTTAAACGATGATGATGATATATGAAAGAAAGTTTGAAAATGCACTTATTTTAAAGATATTTATTTACTTAACCGGTTTCACTTTTTTAGAAAAAGATTATCAAAAGTCTTTGAGAATAATAAAAAATGTTAAAAAACAGTTTGAATATTAAACAAAGCTTTATACTTTAAATATATTCCTCTTATTATCATCAAAGAATGTATATATGCATTTTAATATTCAAACTGTTTTTTAACATTTTTTATTATTCTCAAAGACTTTTGATAATCTTTTTCTAAAAAAGTGAAACTGGTTAAGTAAATAAATATCTTTAAAATAAGTGCATTTTCAAACCTTCTTTCATATATATTTCCACTCGTACGGTATTCCACAACTTTACTTTATTATATATATATATATATATATATATATATATATATATATATATATATATATGTATATATATATATATATATATATATATATATATATATATATACATACACATACATATATACATATATATACACACACACACATATACACATACACATACATTCAGATAAGCACACATGCACACATACACACACACCACTTTAACCATTTCTTGCAAGTGAGAATGTGAGAATGATTGAATAGCCTGTACCATGCTTCTGTTAACTGCTTTAGGCACTTCTGTGGTTGAAAGCAGACATAGATACACTCTTGGCCCTACCATCCTTGTCACACCAGAACACTGAAGATGTGACTGTTAGAGAGAGGAATGGCTGCACTAACACTCAGCTGGTACTCATTTTCAGTGAAGCAGACTGGACCAACTCAAAGTGATCTGTCTTGCACAGGAACATAGCATAAACAGCCAGCCCAGGAATCAAACTCATGACCATCCCATCAGCTTCACACACACCTACACACACACACACACACATACCTTTTTCACATATTCAGATTCAAGGAACTGTCTTGGCTTAAACAATAAAGCTTTGTCACTTTGTTAATGAGTGGATTAGATTCTACAAAGAACCTAACTAAATTTCAAGGAAATATACTAACAAACATGCACAACACACACACAAATATAAGCATACATACATGGATACACATGCGCACACACACACACACACACACACACACACACAAACTCAGTCACATACTTACAAACTGCAGGAATTGTCTTTAATAGCCTTTTCACTCAAATAATGAGCTGGTTGAGTTCTGTGAAAAAGAACTTAAATATATTTCAATGAAAAACATCATAAACACACATGCATGTGCGTGCACACATACACACACACACTTATGCATGCACATTAACGCAAGCATTTACACACACACTTATGCTTGTGCACACATTATTGTTGGTGTATCTATGTCTGCTCTCAACCACATAAGTGCCTAAAGTGGAATGAACTTAAATAAAACCAGGTACTCAATACATCAAGAAGAAGATAGAATAATTCTTATAATGAGAAGCACACACCGTAAAGTAGTTGGCATTAGGATGTTCAACCAACCTTAGAAACTATGGCAAAGCAGACACTGGAGCATGATGCAGCCCTTGAACCCGTACGATCCTGACAAACCATCCACTCTAAGCCAGCAGGAAACATGGACAGATAATGATAATGATGGTGGTGGTGGTGGTGATGATAATGGTGGTGGTGGTGGTGGTGGTGATGATGAAGATGAAGTAGCTCTTACAGAGGTGGTACTGTTTCATTCATAAAGAACTCATCTGTGAGTGGAGCAGCCATAGTGATTACACGCTACTATATATCTGTGGTTAAGCGGGTTTGGACAAGACTAGTTGATTGGCAGTTATAGGTGTTGCAAATTAGTTGGTATAAAGAGGTTTGCATAGCATACGATGGTTAGTCCGCATTACCCCATATTGGAACATTGGGCCAGTTTCCCACTTTCTCTGGTATATATATTCCTCCTTGGATGGGATGCCAGTCCATCACAAAATTACTCATTTTTACCTGCTGAGTGGACTGGAGCAACAGGACAGTCCAAGGATCAAAACCACAATCTTGCGATCATTAGTCCAACACCCTAACCACTGTACTATGCACATCCACACATAAAATATGATGCCTCAAAGTTTTTGAGATGACTTTCAGTCCTTCCAAAGTCAACTCTGCCTTTCATGCTTTAAAGTTTAATAATAATAGGATCAAGATCAATTCAAGACTATGGAATGGCAGAATTGTTAGTGTTGGACAAGATGCCTTACAGAATCAGTAGAGGCTCTTTGCATTCTGAGGGCAACAACAGTGGTGCCAAGTGATATCATGTCATGACATGATGTCACTTGGCACCAGGAAAGGGATGGTGAAGGGACACTTGCATGCATAAGCAATGGGTAGTCTTCCACAAAAAAATTTGGCTGGCTTCTGCATCATGCTCAACCCTAACCAACTGTAGTCCTGGACACACACAGACACACATGTGCATTCATGCACACACACACTCACACATGTGTATGCATACACACACACAAACACAGAGGTACTATCATCAACACTGTTTTAACATCTGCTTTTTCATACTTGCATGGATCAAATGGAATTTGTTGAGGCAGATTTTCTATAGTCAGATGCTCTTCCAGTCACTAACATTTGCCTGTTTCTAAGCAAAGTAATATCTCACCATGGCTAGATATGCTAACACAGAATATTGGAAACAAACAACACTGCTGTGAGATGGTGAAGCTCATTTACAAATGCAGCACAGTATCAAATCTAGAACACACACACACATACACAAATATACAATGGATTTCTTTGAGTTTCCATCTACCAAACCCACTTACAAGTCTTTGGTTTATCTCAGTGGTTTTCAGCCATGGTCCATATAAGATTTTGGTGGTGGTGGTGGTGGTGGGGGGGGGGGTCCATGCAACAAAATAGTCTATTGGGGATCAACAATAGTATTTTAACAGATCCTGAAAAAATTTTGCCCTAGCTGTATGTATTGCTATATATTGCAAGAAACAGCTAGGTTTCTTACATTAATGTTTTACATAGCCCAACCTACACAGGTTAATGTGAGAAAAACAAAATAGGAGTTTTGAAAAAAGTTTCCCTAAAAACTAGTTTATAAACACAGAAAAGTTATAAGGGTCCACCAGAATAAAATAATAATCAAAGGTGTCCATGGATAAAAAATGGTTGAGAACCTCTTGTCTATCTGAAGCTATATAGAAGACGTGTTCAAAATATGTAGTAGGATTGAACCCAAAACTATGTGGTTGGGAAGCACATTTCTTAACTACACAGCCAAAAATGGCTGTGCAAAAGTTTACAGCCACCTCACATAAACCAATCAAGATACAGTGTTTTAAAACAGAAAAATGTCTATAATGAAGATTTACTACATAATGTTCATTACAAGAAGTTACTGTACATTGTTAATATTTCATGTGGTTTCCCTTAGCTTGAATAACTTCTTCAATGCATCTGGGAAGAGAGGTGTACAAATCCTTCACCATGTTCACAGGTAGGAGATGCCATTCTCTGTGGCTGAGCGCCCACAACTATTCAAGATCATGTGGATTTTTCTGATGAACTTTTCTCTTTAGTTCTGTCCACATTTGCTCAATGATATTTAAGTCAGGACTCTGAGCTGGCCAATTTTCAATATGGCAACACCTTCATCAGCCAGACTCTGTTGTGTTGCACGTAATCTGTGGTATGGCGCTCCGTTATGCTGAAAAATTTCACCTTCATCCAAGTGTGGTATCAAATTGTCCTTCAGAAACTGGATGTATTTGGCACTATTCAAGTTACGATCAATTTTAACCAACTTTCTTGAACCATCACTTTTTATGTATCTCCAAAGCATCAGATTCTTTACCCCCAAATTTCACTGCTTTCATCATGTAATGAGGATTGTTTTGCTTTCCTGGAGGCCTTCTGACAAATTCTCACTTATTATTTGATTGGTTTATGTGAGGTGGCTGAAAACTTTTGCACAGCTATTTTTGGTGGTTGTCTCGCATCTTCCACTCACATTCAGAACCCCTACTACATGATATAATGATTAGGTATGGAAATGACTCCAACAGGGCCAATGTTTCATCTGTAAAAGATGCAATGCGAAACATCCACTTATAAGTTGGCAATTAGGAGAA